>NC_135955.1:94239312-94521636 GCF_053455715.1 Rhinoraja longicauda | reverse complement strand
ACGTGAACAAAAATTAGGGGGAGGAAAAAAATGGAAACAAATTCAGAGGAAATATTGGATGGCCTCTGTTTAACAATTTCACGAACGGCAAAACAAAAATGGTTTTCAGTTATGCTGCAATTCAATTAAAATCCAGTGGCTACTGGGGTTGCCATGGAAACAGATTGTTTTCTTTTAAGGACTCCTCAGAGTTTCATTCTCATTATCTCTTTAGAAATTCCACAGATAAAATGAACCATCATCAGCTAGGAAAGAAATTTGAGTTGTACGCAACCACCTGACTTTACATCCATTGTATGTTACTCATAGAAACATAGAAAATAGGTGCAGGTGGAGGCCATTCGGCCCTTCAAGCCAGCACCGCCATTCATTGTGATCATGGCTGATCATCCACAATCAGTAACCCGTGCCTGCCTTCTCTCCCTATATCCCTTGATTCCACTAGCCCCCAGAGCTCTATCTAACTAAGTCTCTTTTAAATTCATCCAGTGAATTGGCCTCCGCTGCCTTCTGTGGCAGAGAATTCCACAAATTCACAACTCTCAGGGTGAAAGAGTTTCTACTCACCTCAATTTTAAATGCCCCCCCCCCCCCCTTTATTCTTAAGACTGTGGCCCCTGGTTCTGGACTCCCCCAACATTTGGATCATTTTTCCTGCATCTAGCTTGTCCAGTCCTTTTAGACAATAGACAATAGGTGCAGGAGTAGGCCATTCGGCCCTTCGAGCCAGCACCGCCATTCAATGTGATCATGGCTGATCATTCCCAATCAGTACCCCGTTCCTGCTTTCTCCCCATACCCTCTGACTCTGCTATCCTTAAGAGCTCTATCTAGCTCTCTCGAATGTATTCAGAGAATTGGCCTCCACTGCCCTCTAAGGCAGAATTCCACAGATTCACAACTCTCTGACTAAAAAAGTTTTTCCTCGTCTCTGTTCTAAATAGCCTACCCCTTATTCTTAAACTGTGGCCCCTAGTTCTGGACTCCCCCAACATTGGGAACATGTTTCCTGCCTCTAACGTGTCCAACCCCTTAATAATCTTATACGTTTCGATAAAATCCCCTCTCATCCTTCTGAATTCCAGTGTATACAAACCTAGTCGCTCCAGTCTTTCAACATATGACAGTCCCGCCATTCCGGGAATTAACCTAGTAAACCTACGCTGCACGCCCTCAATAGCAAGAATATCCTTCCTTAAATTTGGAGACCAAAACTGCACATCCCCTCTCATCCTTTTAAACTCCAGTGAATATAAGCCCAGTTTTTCCCATTCTTCTTCAAATGACAGTAAATGCTAGCAGTCAACATGATACTCCAGTGAAGAACATTTCCCAGAAGACATCTAAGCACCCACAGTGCAGCAACTTGAAAAATATCTGTCTTGTGATTTGTCGTAAAAATGTAGAGAAGTATAAAAGGACTGGACAAGCTAGATGCAGGAAAAATCTTCCCAATGTTGGGGGAGTCCAGAACCAGGGGACACAGTCCAAGAACAAAGGGGAAGGCATTTAAAACTGAGAAATCTTTTCACCCAGAGTTGTGAATTTGTGGAATTCTCTGCCACAGAAGGCAGTGGAGGCCAATTCACTGGATAAATTTAAAAGATAGAACTCTAGGGGCTAGCGGAATCAAGGGATATGGGGAGAAGGCATTATTGGAGAAGGGATACGGGTTATTGATTGTGAATGATCAGCCATGGTCACAATGAATGGCGGCGCTGGCTTAAATGGGCCAAATGGCCTCCCCCTGCACCTATTTTGTAATGACTGGATAACTTGAGCAGGTTTTATCAGCCACAGATACTCAGCTAACCTCGGTGTTAAAAACCATTTAAAACTAAACAAGTTGTGTTAAATGAAAGGAATCCTGATGGCCCCTTACTTTGATGGCCTTGACGCCATGGTCTTTGCCCAAAGAAGTCCATTAGTCCAGAAGGGGTCTCCAATGGGTCAGGACTCGGGTAGGTGGTCAAAGACTAGGAACAATACAAACAGACAGTAGGTCAAATACAGAAGCTATCCTGGGAAGAAGTAAGAGGCAAAGAAAGTGATATTGTCAAAGGTTAATGCAACCCACTACCATAGCATACAGCACGGATAGAGGCCCTTTGGCCCAACTTGCCCATGCCAACTACGTTGCCCCATCTACGCTAGTGCAACCTGCCCACAATTGGCCCATATCCTTCTAAATCTTTCCGATCTGTCCAAATGTCTTTATAGCATTTGCCTCAACTACCTCCTCTGGCAGCTCGCTCCAAAAGCCCACCACCCTCAGTGAGAAAAGGTTACCCCTCAGGTTCCTGATAAATCTTTCCCCTCTCACCTTAAATCACTGCATTATAGCGTCAGAGACCTGGGTTCGATCCTGACTATGGGTGCTGTCAGTGCGGAGTTTGTACATTCTCTCCGTGACCTGCAATTGATCCTAGTGTGTGTGTGTGTGTGTGTAGGATAGCGTTAGTGTGCGGGGATCGCTGGTCGGCGCGGACTCGGTGGGCCGAAAGGCCTGTTTCCGCACTGTATCTCTAAACTAAACTACACAAAACGAATTGTGATAAAAAGATGGAACGTTGAACACCGAACATAGAAAAGCCCAGCAACAGGCCCTTTGGCCCACTTACACCAAGCCAATTAACCTACAAACCTGTACGTCTTTGGAGTGTTGGAGCAAACTGAAGATCTCGGAGAAAACCCACGCAGGTCACGGGGAGAACGTACAAACTCCGTACAGACAGCACCCCGAGTCGGGATTGAACCGGGGTCTCTGGCGCTGCAAGCGCTGTAAGGCAGCAACTTTACCGCTGCGCCACCGTGGCCGCTCAAACGGCCATAAAACGTAGAAGAGTAGCGCACAAGCCCTTTGTCCCACAATGTTTGTGCTGAACACGATCCCAAGTTAAACTGATTTCATCTGCCTGTACGTGATCCATATTTCTCTATTCCTACACATCCACGAGTCTATCCAGACGCTTCTTAAAGGTCACTGTTGTATCCGTCTCCACCTCCGCCCCTGGCATTATGCTTCAGGCCTCCTCTTTGTAAAAACACTTTGCCCCCTACATTTCCATTAAACTTTCCCCCCCCCTTCCCTTATAGCTCTTCCCGATCACTTACGAATTCTACTCCACCACGGCTGATCTATCTTTCCCTCTCAACCCCATTCTCCTGCTTTCTCCCCATAACCCCTGACGCCCTTACTGGTATCGGACATTTCCATGATGGGAGAAAGGTTCTGACTGTCTACTTTATCGACGCCTCTCGTAATTCTATACTCTTCCATCAAGTCTCCCCTCAACATCCGACGGGACCCAGTGAAGACAACTGAAGTTTATACAACCTCTCCTTGCCACTGGAACCCTCTGATCCAGGCAGCGCTCTGTATTAATCAGCAATCTTGGTTTAATAAAACACTGAACACTAAAATCAACAGCATCATTCCTTCTCTGAGTAGGAGCCATTCATGTTTAGACTAGCTACTGTTGGCATGTTATATTATTTTGTCTAGATATATCTTGCCGTTTTATTTTGGACACTTGGGGTCGTTAGATGAACAGGGTGGTGTATATATATATATATATATATATGTGGGCACAAGGGACTGGGAGTGGTCAGATATAGGGAGAGAGACTATGCAGTTCTTACCAGACCTGCGGCCACACCTGGGTAACAGACCATCGACTGGAAAGACGTGAGACCAGGGACAGAGCAGCCAGCTACGATTTCTATGCAAAATAAGTAAAGCCTGGTGTGTTCATCTTGAAGGTATCACAAAATGCTGGAGTAACTCAGTGGGACAGGCAGCATCTCTGGAGAGAAGGAATGGGTGACGTTTCGGGTCGAGACCCTTCTTCAGACTGATGTCGGGGGGGGCGGGACAAAGAAAAGATATAGACAATAGACAATAGGTGCAGGAGGAGGCCATTCGGCCCTTCGAGCCAGCACCACCAATCAATGTGATCATGGCTGATCATTCTCAATCTTTACCCCATTCCTGCCTTCTCCCCATACCCCCTGACTCCGCTATCCTTAAGAGCTCTATCCAGCTCTCTCTTGAATGCATTCAGAGAATTGGCCTCCACTGCCTTCTGAGGCTGAGAATTCCACAGATTTACAATAGACAATAGGTGCAGGAGTAGGCCATTCAGCCCTTCGAGCCAGCACCGCCATTCAATGCGATCATGGCTGATCACTCTCAATCAGTACCCCGTTCCTGCCTTCTCCCCATACCCCCTCACTCCGCTATCCTTAAGAGCTCTATCCAGCTCTCTCTTGAAAGCATCCAATGAACTGGCCTCCACTGCCTTCTGAGGCAGAGAATTCCACACCTTCACCACTCTCTGACTGAAAAAGTTCTTCCTCATCTCCGTTCTAAATGGCCTACCCCTTATTCTTAAACTGTGGCCCCTTGTTCTGGACTCCCCCAACATTGGGAACATGTTTCCTGCCTCTAATGTGTCCAATCCCTTAATTATCTTATATGTTTCAATAAGATCCCCCCTCATCCTTCTAAATTCCAGTGTATATAAGCCCAATCGCTCCAGCCTTTCAACATACGACAGTCCCGCCATTCCGGGAATTAACCTAGTGAACCTACGCTGCACGCCCTCCATAGCAAGAATATCCTTCCTCAAATTTGGAGACCAAAACTGCACACAGTACTCCAGGTGCGGTCTCACCAGGGCCCGGTACAACTGTAGAAGGACCTCTTTGCTCCTATACTCAACTCCTCTTGTTACGAAGGCCAACATTCCATTGGCTTTCTTCACTGCCTGCCGTACCTGCATGCTTCCTTTCATTGACTGATGCACTAGGACACCCAGATCTCGTTGAACTCCCCCTCCTCCTAACTTGACACCATTCAGATAATAATCTGCCTTTCTATTCTTACTTCCAAAGTGAATAACCTCACAATTATCTACATTAAACTGCATCTGCCATGTATCCGCCCACTCACACAACCTGTCCAAGTCACCCTGCAGCCTTATTGCATCTTCCTCACAATTCACACTACCCCCCAGTTTAGTATCATCTGCAAATTTGCTAATGGTACTTTACAACTCTCTGACTGGAAAAGTTTTTCCTCATCTCCGTTCTAAATGGCCTACCCCTTATTCTTAGACTGTGGCCCCTGGTTCTGGACTCCCCCATCATTGGGAACATGTTTCCTGCCTCTAACGTGTCCAACCCCTTAATAATCTTATATGTGGGGATGGAGACAGGAAGATAGAGGGAGAACTGGGAAGGGGGAGGGGAAGAGAGGGACAGAGGAACTATCTAAAGAGAAGTCAATATTCATACCGCTGGGGTGTAAGCTGCCCAAGCGAAATATGAGGTGCTGTTCCTCCAATTTGCGGTGGGCCTCACTATGACACTGGAGGAGGCCCATGACAGAACGATCAGACTGGGAGTGGGAGGGGGAGGTGAAGTGCTCAGCCACCAGGTGTGTTCATCTCCTTGTTTGTACAACTACTTCAATAAACAACTAATTAAACTGGAAAAGTCGACTGGAAGACTTGGTCTGTTGGGGTCTGCGTAAGATCACTCTGACTCGCTGTGTGGTAATGGCAGTAGGAAAAGAATTGATCAGAACAGTCTGGAAGTTGCCATTACACTCTGGGAACATTACGTACGTCATGGCTGCAGAGCTGGGATGCCAGCTGCTTGCGTTCTTGAGCATAATATGCTGCCTGCTGGTAGTAGAAGCCAGGGTTCTGCGTTTGAATTGCTGTGAGACCAAGTTTTATGGCTTCGTCGAACAAATCGCCAAACGCTTGAAACCTTAAAAAGGGGGAAAAAGAGAAATGATACAAATAAATCATTGCAACATCCCACAGCATAGCTTGCGTTCATAAGCGATAGGAATTAGAATTAGGCCATTCATCCCATCAAATGTCAGGGGTTATGGGGAGAAAGGCAGGAGAATGGGGGCAAGAGGGAAAGACAGATCAGCCATGAATGAATGGCGGAGTAGACTCGATGGGCCGAATGGCCTAATTCTGCTCCTATCACTTATGAAATAAGTTCTACTCCACCATTCCATCGTGGCTGATCTATCTTTCCCTCTCAACCCCATTTTCCTGCCTTCTCCCCAAAACCTCTGACACCCGTACCAATTATGCTTCATCAAACACTACAACCTCAAATAAGCTCTGAACTACAATAGACTATTATCATTATTATTATTGTTTACAGTGTACTATGTTTACATAGACAATAGACAATAGACAATAAGTGCAGGAGTAGGCCATTCGGCCCTTCGAGCCAGCACCGCCATTCAATGTGATCATGGCTGATCATTCTCAATCAGTACCCTGTTCCTGCCTTCTCCCCATACCCCCTGACTCCGCTATCCTTAAGGGCTCTATCTAGCTCTCTCTTGAATGCATTCAGAGAATTGGCCTCCACTGCCTTCTGAGGCAGAGAATTCCACAGATTCACAACTCTCTGACTGAAAAAGTTTTTCCTCATCTCCGTTCTAAATGGCCTACCCCTTATTCTTAAACTGTGGCCCCTGGTTCTGGACTCCACCAACATTGGGAACATGCTTCCTGCCTCTAACGTGTCCAACCCCAGAAGGCAGTGGAGGCCAATTCTCTGGATGCTTTCAAGAGAGAGCTAGATAGAGCTCTTAAAGATAGCGGAGGGGGAATTTCTTTAGTTAGAAGGCTGTGGAGGCCAGGGCAATGGGAGGAATGCAGGAGAATGGGGTTCCGAAGGAAAATTGATCAGCCATGATTGAATGAAGGAGTGGACTCAAAGGGCCAAATGGCCTCATTCTGCTCCCAGGTCTTCTGGTCTTATGTCGTTAAGCTGACCAATAAATAGATCACAAATGTAAAGAAACAAGGTTGGCATGCCCCACCGACCACAGCATCTGCACTGAGCGTGCTATAAGCTGGAGTAAAGGGTACATGGGGAAGGATCCAAATCAGAGTCGGTGACAGGTCAGAAGGATCTTACTGTTTGGACATCCAAGCAGTGTGTTCAAAGGCCAAATCACCACTGCCAATCTTCTTCTTGCACAGGTCCACGTGTTTACGAAACTGGGCGATGGCATCCAATGGGGCATTGTGCTGGAAGCATAATCGACAAATCTGGAGAAAGAGCAAAGCGGGTCGTGAGCATCGCCCTCACCATTTAATGTTGGCTCAGTGTATTTATGGTGCTCACGCGAGATGCTGCTCAGGACTTGACAACTCCTCCCTCCCCCTTCTGTCGTGGGAAAGACTTAAACTGCCCCCCCCCCCCCCCCAATCTTTGCACATCCCCCAAGCCTTTTCACTCGTCACTTTAACTTCATGTTTCATATATTTTGTGTTTCTTATGTCGGAAGAAAAACTGCAGATGCTGGTATAAATCGCAGGTAGACACAAAATGCTGGAGTAACTCAGCGGGTCAGGCAGCATCTTGGGAGAGAAGGAATGGGTGACATTTCGGGTCGAGACCCTTCTTCAGACTGATGTTCAGACTTTGTCCTGCCCCCTCCCCTGACATCAGTCTGGAGAAGGGTCTCGACCCGAAACGTCACCTATCCATGTTCTCCAAAGATGCAGGTATAGCAGGTAAGCGTGCAAGTATAGCAGGCAGCAAAGAAAGTTAATGGCATGTTGGCCTTCATAACAAGAGGATTTGAGTATAGGAGTAAAGAGGTCCATCTGGCCCTGGTGAGACCACATCTGAAGTATTGTGTGCAGTTTTGGTCTCCTCATTTGAGGAAGGACGTTATTGTTTTGATGATTTGATGTGTTTATGTTTTATTCTTAATTGTTAACGGTTGTTTGTGTTGTCATTTGTGAGCAGAGCACCAAGACACATTCCTTGTATATGCACATACTTGGCCAATAAACTTATTCATTCATTCATTCATTGCTATTGCAGCGTAGGTTCAAGAGGTTAATCCCTGGGATGGCGGGACTGTACGGAGTTTGCACGTTCAGTCCAAGTTTTATGGTTTCTAACTTGAGGAAGGACATCCTTGTAATTGAGGCAGTGCAGTGGGAGGTTCACCAGGTTAATCCCCGGAATGGCGGGACTGTCATATGGGGAAAGATTGGAAAGACCGGGCTTGTATTCGCTGGAGTTTAGAAGGATGAGAGGGGATCTCATAGAGACATATAAAATTATAAAAGGACAGGACAAGCTAGATGCAGGAAAAATATTCCCAATGTTGGGGGAGTCCAGAACCAGGGGCCACAGTCTAAGAATAAAGGGGAGGCCTTTTAAAGCTGAGGTGAGAAAAAACCTTTTCACCCAGACATGTGAATTTGAGGAATTCTCTGCCACGGAGGGCATTGAATGAATTTAAAAGAGAGTTAGATAGTGCTCTAGGGGCTAGTGGAATCAAGGGATATGGGGGGAAGGCAGGCATGGGTTACTGATTGTGGATGATCAGCCATGATCACAATGAATGGCGGGTGCTGGTTCGAAGGGCCAAATGGCCTCCTCCTGCACCTACCTTCTCTGTTTCTATGTTTCTAGGTGTTTGGATCAAGTTGCCGGAGGAGATAGTTGAGGCAGGCAATATCATGTTTAAGAAACATTTAGACAGGTACATGGATAGGGCAGGTTTAGAGGGATATGGGCCAAACCCAGGCAGGTGGGACTAGTGTAGATGAGGCATGTTGGCCGGTGTGGGGCAGGTTTTTTCCACGCTGTGTGACTATATGACTCCTTCACCTTGTAGTTAATAAATCCAGCCATAGTTTTGATTTCGAGCATGTTGGTCTCGTGGGCACGGAGTTCATGGACAAGGTTGTACGCACTCCTATAGTTTCTGAAAATAACATGGGATATAAAAACTTGTATTAACAGCACTATTAATATTCAGCACACTGTGTAAGAAACAACACATCAAATACCAGATCACCATGCCCTAAAAATGCTCTGATACAAAACAGAGGCTGTCACACAATGCAAAAACAAATTGGTGGGAATTTAGTATTTTCGTTTAGAGACACAGCGTGGAAACAGGCCCTTCGGCCCACTGAGTCCGCGCCGACCAATGATCAACCATACACTGGTTCCATTTTATTCCAGTTTTGCATCTGACATTCTGGGGGCAAACTCCGTACAGACAGCACCCGTAGTCAGGATGGAACCGGTCTCTGGCGCTGTGAGGCAGCAACTCTACCGCCGGGCCACTGTGGTGACACATTGTGGCAAAATGTTAAAACTGACCATTGAAAACTTGTAGAGTACGTCCACTTCATACACTGCAAATGAAGGAACTGAGATGAGGAAAAACTTTTTCAGTCAGAGAGTTGTGAATCTATGGAATTCTCTGCCTCAGAAGGCAGTGGAGGCCAATTCTCTGAATGCATTCAAGAGAGAGCTGGATAGAGCTCTTAAGGATAGCGGAGTCAAGGGGTATGGGGAGAAGGCAGGAACGGGGTACTGATTGAGAATGATCAGCCATGATCACATTGAATGGCGGTGCTGGCTCGAAGGGCCGAATGGCCACCTCCTGCACCTATTGTCAATTGAACTCCTTTTTATTTACCTGACCGGCTGAGTGTCTCCAGCATTTTCTGTTTTATTTATGAGATACAAAGTGCTGCAGATGCCGCTTTACGAAGAGAGACAGTGTTGGGGTAACTCAGCGGTTCAGGCTTCATCTCTGGAGAAAAGGAATAGTTGACGTTTCAGGTCAGGAAGAAGGGCCTTGACCTGAAACGTCATCTACCCATGTTTTCCAGAGAAGCTGCCAGACCCCCTCAAATACTCCAGCACTTTGTGTCTTTTTTTTGTGTTTTATTTATATGTTTGTTAAAATTAAACTGAGACAGAAAATTACAGCAGGCGCTCACCGGCTTACGATGCTTCGACTTGCGATAGTTCGGCTTTGCGATGGTGCAGACAGCAGAGACCTGTAGCGAGCCGCAGCACGCTTCCGGCCACGTGATCGCGTGTATTACAATTTAGAAGGATGAGAGGAGATCTTATCGAAACGTATAAGATTATTAAGGGGTTGGACACGTTAGAGGCAGGAAACATGTTCCCAATGTTGGGGGAGTCCAGAACAAGGGGCCACAATTTAAGAATAAGGGGTAGGCCATTTTGAACGGAGATGAAGAAAAACTTTTTCTGTCAGAGAGTTGTGAATCTGTGGAATTCTCTGCCTCAGAGGGCAGTGGAGGCCAATTCTCTGAATGCATTCAATACAATACAATACAATATATCTTTATTGTCATTGTACCCAGGGGTACAACGAGATTGGGAATGCGCCTCCCATAAGATGCAATAATTTAAGTAATTTAGACAGCAGCAACCCAACGAAATGAAACAGTTGTAACAGTTTTGGACAAAGAGAGAGCTAGATAGAGCTCTTAAGGATAGCGGAGTCAGGGGGCATGGAGAGAAGGCAGGAACGGGGTATCGATTGAGAATGATCAGCCATGATCACATTGAACGGTGGTGCTGGCTCGAAGGGCCGAATGGCCTCCTCCTGCACCTATTGTCTGTAATGCATTTCGACATACTACAGTTTCGGTTTGCGATGGGCTTCTCGGATTTCCCCATGCTCTATTGATCATATTTTCCCATGCTCTAAATATTTGATGAGGAACAGTCCGTGCTTGGCTGTGATACAGTCCTTTTAAATTCAAATGCCTTATTAACAATAATCTCCTGGGGATGCTCATCTGCGGGCCTTTGATCGTTTGTAATTTGAGATCCTCTGGCAAAGCCACAACTTACACACAAGTCATTAAAAATAGAAAGCTGATGAGATTCTGAACCCTTTCAGCTTCAAAAGGGTTCAGAAAAGATTTACAAGGATGTTGCCAGGACTAGAGGGTGTGAGCTACAGGGAGAGGTTGAGCAGGCTGGGTCTCTATTCCATGGAGCGCAGGAGGATGAGGGGAGATCTTCTGGAGGTGTACAAAATCATGAGAGGAATAGATCGCATAGACGCATAGAGTCTTTTACGCAGAGTAGGGGAATCGAGGACCAGAGGACACAGGTTCAAGGTAAAGGGGAAAAGATTTAATAGGAATCCGAAGGGTAACTTTTTCACACAGAGGGTGGTGGGTGTATGGAACAAGCTGCCGGAAGAGGTAGTTGTGGCTGGGACTATCCCATCGTTTAAGAAACTGTTGGACAGGTGCATGGATAGGACAGGTTTGGAGGGTTATGGACCAAGCGCAGGCAACTGGGACTAGGGTAGCTGGGACATTGTTGGCCAGTATGGGTGAGTTGGGCCGAAGGGCTTGTTTCCACACTGTAGGAATCTATGACCCTATGAGATATCATTTCCCTTCTTAGTCAGTTTGATTGGTCAAGTCATTTGCAAGACAACTACGCCCAAATAGATTATACTTTCAATATCATGTCAATAATATTAATAATTATTGAAAAAATTAAGAACCTTACTTCAATGCATTTTGTGTGTCTTGTTTTAATTCACTGAAGAACGCAGTCTTGAACTGATGCCTCACAAATAAGAGCTGTCAAAGACAAAGGGGTAGGTTAATCCAGCTCCAGATCACAACAAACATACTGATCTCAACAGATTGCTATATGAGTGGCTACTTGCTGGGGAGTAGATTTATTAAGGAATGAGTAGGAAGGGTCTGCAGGTGCTGATTTGCACCGAAGATAGACGCGCCTTAATAATAGACACAAAATGCTGGAGTAATGCTGGGGTCAGGCGACTTCTCTGGAGAAAAGGAATAGAAACAGGTGATGCCACTGTACGTACAGAATAGTGAAAGCCTTGGATAGAGTGGATATGGAGAGGACGTTTCCACTCGCTGGAGAGTCTAGGACCAGAGGGCACAGCCTCAGAATAAAAGGACGTTCCTTTAGGAAGGAGATGAGGAGGAATGTCTTTAGTCAGTGGGTGGTGAGTCTGTGAAATTCATTGCCCACAGAAGGCTGTGGAGGCCGTCAATGGATATTTTTGAAACAGAGATAGATAGGATTCATGATTAGTACAGTTGTCAGGGGTTGTGGGAATGGGCTAAATGGCTTAATTCGGCTCCTAACACATTAACATGAAGGTGACGTCGCCTATTCCTTTTCTCCAGAGATGCTGCCTGACCCGCTGAGTTACTCCAGCACTTGTGTCTACCATTAGGGAGCGACTTCTCATTTCAGAACTCACATATGGAACATATTAGAGAGAGCTAGATAGAGCTCTTAAGGATAGCGGAGTTAGGGGGTATGGGGAGAAGGCAGGAACGGGGTACTGATTGAGAATGATCAGCCATGATCGCATTGAATGGCGGTGCTGGCTCGAGGGGCCGAATGGCCTACTCCTGCATTTATTGTCTATTATTTCCAAGGAGTTAAAAAGGTTCTTCCCTCTACCTTGGCAGACGGAACAATAATAAACCAATAACAATTATTTTTAATTGGCACATTGCCGCACAGATTACTCCGAGCTAATTTTCAAATGAGGAAACCTTCCGAGTTTCAGCAATAGCACTAATTATTAATCATTTAGAGACACCAATCTGTAATTTGACAAATAAAAAGCGGAAAAATAAAAATAAATATACAAATTTTCAATTAAAAAGGGCGCACGGTGGCGCAGCGGTAGAGTTGCTGCCTCACAGCGCCAGAGGCCCGGGTTCAATCCTGACTACCGGTGCTGTCTGCCTTGAGATGAATGAACTCCTTCAGTGTTGTTACACATGCCTCGTATTAGAATCAATGCAGCAATTATGTACAATCACTCTGAAGAAGTCCTGACCCAAAACGTCACCGATCCATGTTCTCCAGAGATGCTGCCTGACCCGCTGAGTTACTCCAGCGCTCTGTGTATTTTTTTGTAAACCAGCATCTGCAGTTCTTCCAGTGCTCTAGTTTCCCTCTCCCCTGACTCAGTCTGAAGGGTCTCGACCCGATACGTCACCTATTGCTTCTCTCCAGAGATGCTGCCTGTCCTGCTGAGTTACTCCAGCACTTTGTATCAACTTTACAGTTGGTGTGTCAACATTTTGCAGCAATTATTTTAGACGAGGCTAATGAATAATGCAGTGGTATAAACACTATCAATCCCTGCATGCTTCGATGCTCCTTTTCCCACCCACAATTATTAATCACTAAAATGCGTGAATAATATTTACCTGATGAGTGGTTTTATTCAGGAATTCTTTATGTGATTTAACTCTCCGAATCTCCGTGTAGTAATAAGTCTGTGCGTGCTCATAGAAAGCATTTTCTAGCCTACAAGTAAAAGAACAATTTATATTACTTATTGATATGAAGAATAAAAAAGTCAATTAATATAGCTGAACAGCAACAATGCAACATGCATAGCCCATTTACAGTATAACAAAGCAATGAGTTGAATTAGTTTCGTTTACTTTAGAGATACAGCGCGGAAACAGGCCCTTTCGGCCCACCGGGTCCACGCCGACCAGCGATCCCCACGCATACACTATCCTATACCCATTTTTGTTTACATTTACCAAGCCAATTAACCTACATACACCGCAGTATGTCTTTGGAATGTGGGAGGAAACCGAAGATCTCGGAGAAAACCCACGCAGGTCAGGGGGAGAGCGTACAAACTCCGTACAGACAGCGCCCGTAGTCGGGATGGAACCCGGGCCTCTGGCGCTGCATTCGCTGTAGGGCAGCAACTCTACCGCTGCGCCACCGTGCCGCCCTTATTTAGAACACAGTAGGAGCAGCACGGAGGCGCAGGGGTAGAGTTGTTGCCTCACAGCACCAGAGACCCGGGTTCCATCCTGACTACGGGTGCCGTCTGTACGGAGTTTGTACGTTCTCCCCGTGACCTGCGTGGGTTTTCTCCGGGATCTCTGGTTTCCTCCCACACTCCAAAGACGCACAGGTTCGCAGGTTAATTGGCTTGGCATAAATGTAAATTTTCCCTCGTGTGTGTAGGATAGCGTTAATGTGCGGAGATCACTGGTTGGCCCGGACTAGGTAGGCCGAAACGTTTCCGCACTGCATCTCTAAACTAGAATTAGAATTTTAATCAATGATAAATCTTTCTGAACTTTGGCCACTGTGTAGTTATCACTATACGGTTACAGACCTTGAGGTGTGTAACGCCCAAGATTATATTTGAAAGAAGCTGCCATCTATGCATCGTGAAATATTAATTGAATTGAGAAGAAGTGTGATGAGGACACCAATAGCAAGAACCTGCAAGACAGGTTCGTTTTGATCTGATCTTTGGACATTGGTGCGATGGGAGAAACAATATTGGAAGTGAATCTTTACCTAGCGTTATTGCAAGTACCTTCGTTGAAGACTTTCTTTTTACCTTTAGAGATACAGCGCGGAAACAGGCACTTCGGGCCACCGAGTCTGCACCAATCCCCGCGCACTAACACTATCCTACACACTAGGTCCTATCAAAGATAATCCAAGGGTATCCATGAGATGGATGCTATGTCAGTACCATAGAAACGTAGAAAATAGGTGCAGGAGTAGGCCATTCGGCCCTTCGAGCCAGCACCGCCATTCAATATGATCATGGCTGATCATCCACAATCGGTACCCCGTTCCTGCTTTTTCCCTCATATCCCTTGATTCCGTTAGCCCGAAGAGGTCAATCTAACTTGGGGCCATTTTCAAGTCCCGGTTGTGGTAAGTGCAGGGAGCTTGACCTGACCACGAAGGTCTGTTGCCCTGGCGGCTGTCCAGAGCTTCCGTAGGCAACAGAAATTGCCCACAGTTTTTGCCCGTCACAGTACAGATGCATCATTGGTGAAGCAAGAGAACACGTTGAACATTTAACATCAGTACAACTTTACAATTTGGGAGGTGGAAATGGGGAATTGGTCAGGGGGACAAGCCGGTTTACCTGATGATATATCCCACCAGATGATCCGTGTGTGGCAGCACGAATAAAGACTTTCCCGAGAGGTCACAGGCATTGCACAATGCAGCTGCTCTTTCTGAGGCGATTAAGTCCTCACCTAGGAAGCAACAAGTGGGAGGCCAGGCAAGGCAAGTTTATTTATATAGCACATCTCAGCAACAAGGCACTTCAAAGTTCTTTACATCTATATACTAAAACTCTCGTTTGTTTGTTTGTTTGTTCCTGAACTACAGCCAATACGGTACACGATAGCGAAACAATTCTAGGCCCACCTTACTCACCGTCGTCCCTTTGGGGCAAATGGAAGAAGTTTCATTGAAATCGGTGTCATATTTTTAAAGTTATTCACATTTTAAAGTTTAAATCTATCTCCTAGGGAGGGAGTGGGAGGGAGGGAGTGGGAGGGAGGGGAGGGTGCTGCACCAATGCAGGAGAGGTTTTGGTCTAGTAAAACATTAAAGAACAGTTAAAAGCAATTAAAAACAGTCATTAAAGAGAATAGAAAATAAAAATAAGCTAAAATAAAATAAGACAGGTATAATACAAGAATAAAAGTTACAGTGCAGTGCAAGAAATGAATAATTCTTTGATTTAATAAAAGGCAGCATCAAACAGAAAAGTCTTCAGCCCCGATTTAGAAGAACTGAGAGTTGCAGCGGACCTGCAGTTTTATGCGGTGCATAAGTGTGTTGGGAAACCGGAGCACCCAGAGAAAAACCACGGGGTCCCGAGGAGAATGTGCAAACTCTCTACAGACAGCACCCGTAGTCTGGATCGAACCCGGGCCTCTGGCATTGTAAGTCAGCAACTCTACTGCTGCGCCACCGTGCTGCCCAATTTTTGGAAAACATTTGCCATGAACATACCTGGAGGTAAAGGAGTCTTCTTCTGTATCAGCACGACAGCCACCTTCGTGTTTCTCCCATGTAAACTTTGCCTGGAAGCATAAAGTGCACAGTTCATGGAGTGACAGAGGAGAAAAGTAAAGAATAAATCAAGCAGTCGTCTAGTTTTGTGTTCAGATGTTAAGAGTCTGATACAGCCCAGCAATTAGAAACATAGAAAATAGGTGCAGGAGTAGGCCATGCGGCCCTTCGAGCCAGCACCGCCATTCAATGTGATCATGGTTGATCATCTACAATCTATCTTTTCAAATCTTTTTATTAAATTTCAAAAAATTAGCATAACAGTGATATTGTAAGAAAATAACTGCAGATGCTGGTACAAATCAAAGGTATTTATTCACAAAATGCTGGAGTAACTCAGCAACTCATTCAGTCTGAAGAAGGGTCTCAACCCGAAACGTCACCCATTCCCTCTCTCCTGAGATGCTGCCTGACCTGCTGAGTTACTCCAGCATTTTGTGAATAAATAACAGTGATATTGATACATAGGGATCAGGATTACATTAACAACAAATGTAAGCTAAATCCAGTTTCAAAATACATATAGGGAGGGTATAGACCTCCCAGTCTCTATGTATCACAGAATGCTGGAGTAACTCAGCGGGTCAGGCAGCATCTAGGAGAGAGGGAATGGGTGACGTTTCGGGTCGAGACCCTTCTTCAGTCTGAAGAAGGGTCTCGACTTGAAACGTCACCCATTCCCTCTCTCCTGAGATGCTGCTTGACCCGCTGAGTTACTCCAGCATTTTGTGATACATTCGATTTGTACCAGCATCTGCAGTTATTTTCCTACACTCCCAGTCTCTATGTAATCGTAGATTTTTAAAAAAGGTTAAAAGAGAATTTATATATTAAAAAAAAGATAAAAAGAAAAAAAAAATCACCCCTTAAACTAAAATAAGCAAACAAACAAAAAAAACAAAAAAATCAACAAAACAAAACAGAATCTGGGCTGCAAAACATTTCAACAGTTTAGACCCCTGTTCGTCGTCAAATCCGTTCCACCACATAAAGGTAAAAAATTATTATAACGGCTAGAGAGGGAACAACTTATATCATGTGAAATTATTGAATAAAGCTTCCCCCCCACCAAGTCCTATCAAATCTAACCGAGGGTTCAATAATATCACTCCTAATCTTTTCTAAATTTAAACATGATCATCTAAAATCAGTACCCCGTTCCTGCTTTTTCCCCACATCCTTTGATTCCTTTAGCACTAAGAGCTAAATCTAACTCCCTCTTGAATGAAAAGACGGTGAGGGAGCGTGGCGAGTCTTTGTCTGCTGGAGACAGACGAGGATCTACTAGTGTCCGATATTCAGGCTGCACAGTGACACAACGGTAGAGTTGCTCACTCCCTCCACCCCTCCCTCCCTCCCTCCCTCCCTCCCTCCACACCCACCTCTCCATCCTTCCCCCTCTCTCATCTACCTCTGGTCTGCCCATTTTGTTCCCTTTCCCATACCCCCCTCCCCCCCCCAAAAGACAGAGGAGCAGAATTAGGCCATTTGGCCCTTCAAGTCTACTCTGCCATTAGATCGCAGCTGTGATCTATTTTTCCAACGCCTTCTCCCCTAACTTTTGGCACCCTGACTAATCAAGAACCTATAAAGATACACTTTAAAAATACCCTTTGACTCAATCTCCACAGCCGTCTGTGGCAATTAAGTCCACAGATTCACCACCCTCTGACTAAAGAAATCCCCCCTGCCTCCCATCACAATTTTTTGTTGTTCCCCCTTCAATGGTTCAATGAGACTTTGTCACATAGACCCAAGTACAGTGAAATTCCAGTTGTTAAACACTTTAACTCCCCCTCCCATTCCTACACTGACTTTTCTGTCCTGGGCCTCCTCCAGTGTCAGAGTGAGGCCCAGCCCAATTTGGAGGGGCATCACCTCATATTTCGCTAGGGCATCTTACACCCCAGCGGTATGAACATTGACTTCTCTAACTTCAAGTAACCCTTGCTTTCCCTCCCTCTCCATCCCTGCCCCTTCCCAGTTCTCCGACCTGTCTTACTGTCTCTGACTACATTTTATCTCTGTTTATTTCACAAAATGCTGGAGTATGGCACTGGAGGAGGCCCATGACAGAAAGGTCAAACTGGGAGTGGGAGGGGGAGTTGAAGTGCTCAGTCACCGGGAGATCAGTTTGGTTAAGGTGGACTGAGCGAAGGTGTTGAGCGAAACGATTGCCAATGTAAAGAAGTTGACATCTAGAGCAGCGGATACAGTAGATGAGGTTGGAGGAGGCCCACCGGAAATTGGAGGAACAGCTACTCATATTTCGCCTGGGCAGCTTGCAGCCCAACGGTATGAACATTGACTTCTCCAACTTTAGATAGTTCCTCTGTCCCTCTCTTCCCTTCCCCCTTCCCAGATCTCCCTCTGTCTCCACCTATATCCTTCCTTTGTCCCACCCCCGACATCAGTCTGAAGAAGGGTCTCGACCCGAAACGTCACCCATTCCTTCTCTCCCGAGATGCTGCCTGACCTGCTGAGTTACTCCAGCATTTTGTGAATAAATCGATTTGTACCAGCATCTGCAGTTATTTTCTTATATCTCCCTCTACCTTCCTGTCTCCACCTATATCCTTCCTTTGTCCCGCCCCCCTGACATCAGTCAGGGCTCTCCTGACTCTCCTCTCCTGACTCCATCTGCCCCTTCTTTTGGTTTCCACCAACCCCCCTCCCCCCCCCTCCCTTAGCCCCGACCCTCCAACTACACCACTCTCCCTCTTCTTCAGCCCCTCATCCCACAATCTACCAGTTCACTCCACGAGGGGCGGCATGGTGGCGCAGCGGTAGAGTCACTGCCTCACAGCGCCAGAGACCCAGGTTCAATCCTGACTACTGGGTGCTGTCTGTACAGAGTTTGTACGTTCTCCCTGTGACATGAGTGGGTTTTCTCCAGGTGCTCTGGCTTCCACCCACATCCCATAGACGTGCAGGTTTGTAGACAATAGACAATAGGTGCAGGAGTAGGCCATTCGGCCCTTTGAGCCAGCACCGCCATTCACTGTGATCATGGCTGTTGAGGCCAGTTCATTGGCTATATTTAAGAGGGAGTTAGATGTGGCC
Organism: Rhinoraja longicauda; assembly: GCF_053455715.1. Classification (NCBI taxonomy): domain Eukaryota; kingdom Metazoa; phylum Chordata; class Chondrichthyes; order Rajiformes; family Arhynchobatidae; genus Rhinoraja; species Rhinoraja longicauda. The sequence continues at coordinate 94,502,847 of NC_135955.1, read as the reverse complement.
CTTGTGGCTAAAGGGATCAGGGTGTATGGAGAGAAGGCAGGTACGGGATACTGAGTTGGATGATCAGCCATGATCATATTGAATGGCGGTGCAGGCTCGAAGGGCCGAATGGCCTACTCCTGCACCATGTTTCTATGTCTATGGCTGATCATCCACAATCAGTACCCCGTTCCTGCCCTCTCCCCATACCCCCTGACTCCGCTATCTTTAAGAGCTCTATCTAATGCTCTCTTGAAAGCATCCGGAGAATCGGCCTCCGCTACCTTCTGAGGCAGAGAATTCCACAGATTCACAACTCTCTGGGTGAAAAAGTTTTTCCTCATCTCCGTTCTAAATGGCCGACCCCTTTATTCTTAAATGGCTTCTGTAAATTTGCCCCCTTGATGCAAAACTGTGATAAGAGAGCTAGCGCAAGGGCGATCGTACTCGAGGAGGGACGGTACCTGACAATTTCCACTCTGGTGGAACACTCCGACTGTTTCTCTTTCCACTGGGACTCGTCCCAGTCCAGTTCGTAAAAGACCACCACCAGTGCCGGCACAAGGTTTAGGTGTTTGTTCATCCAGCCCGTTTTAAGGATGCCTTTCGGTATGTACCACTCATAAGCAGTCCTCTACAAAGGGGAGGAAGGCAATAATCAGCAAAAAAGAGTTTAGTTAAACCAAGAACATCGCACAGTACAGGTCCACCACCGATTTTCTGGCAACCGGATGTCCGACGCTTCCTTTGATCCGGACAAAATTACGAGAGCGCGCTTGAAATCCGTGTCCCCCCGTAAAGTCGCGACTAGGCCGGGCGAGGAGGCCGATCTCCACCTCATCGGGACTTCCGCGGCCGATCGGCAGGTGGAATCTGCCTCCCTGCGGGCGGGGCTCTGGAACTCCGGCCTGGCCAGATCCGGCAGATCCGTTCCCACAGCCCGACTTCCCAGGCCCACTTTGCAGGCCGGTATCTCAATAGACAATAGGTGCAGGAGGAGGCCATTCGGCCCTTCGAGCCAGCACCGCCATTCAATGTGATCATGGCTGATCAATCTCAATCAGTACCCCGTTCCTGCCTTCTCCCCATACCCCATGACTCCGCTATCCTTAAGAGCTCTATCTAGTTCTCTCTTGAATGCATTCAGAGAATTGGCCTCCACTGCCTTCTGAGGCAGAGAATTCCACAGATTTACAACTCTCTGACTGAAAAAGTTTTTCCTCATCTCCCTTCTAAATGGCCTACCCGTTATTCTTAAACGGTGGCCCCTGGTTCTGGACTCCCCCAACATTGGGAACATGTTTCCTGCCTCTAACGTGTCCAATCCCTTAATGATCTTATATGTTTCAATAAGATCAACTCTCATCCTTCTAAATTCCAGTGTATACAAGCCTAGCCGCTCCAGTCTTTCAACATACGACAGTCCCGCCATTCCGGGGATTAACCTAGTGAACTTACGCTGCACGCCCTCAATAGCAAGAATATCCTTCCTCAAATTTGGAGACCAAAACTGCACACAAAACTACATCCTATCTTTGTCCCGCCCCCTCCCCTGACATCATTCTGAAGAAGGGTCTCGACCAGAAACGTCACCCGTTCCTTCTCTCCCGAGATGCTGCCTTCCATCGCTGGTCGGCGCAGTCTATGGAGGACGAAGGTCCATTTCTGCACTTTATCTCTAAAGACTAAAGTCTAAACGATAATGCTACCACTAAAGTCTCACCCTTTGTTTGCATTTTGGGTATTCGTGATCTCCAGGAAGAACTTTAAACGATATCGGAACTCGGTCGGCCCGCCTGTTGGCGCAGAATGCGTCCCAGATGGATCGGTGAATGGCATTGTAAGTCACATCAAGGCCCGTCAGGGCTACAAACGCCATGGGTCGGCAACAAAGCTCCAGAGGGAAGTCCCAGTGCGTTGCCCTCATTTTCCAGATAGACGCTGGACAATCTAAAATAACAACAATTACGTAGTCGTATTAGTAACAAAGAGATGGGCGGAAAGATCGCGTAGTCACAAGGCGAAGTTATATTTCCGACGATCTTTCCTGGACCCAGCACACTGATGCAATTATAAATGAAGCACATCAACACCTCTACTTCTTGAGAAGCTTACGGAGATTCGGTTTGTCAGAGAGGATTCTCTTGAGCTTCTACAGGTGTACAGTGGAGAGTATATTGACTGGCTGCATCACGGCCTGATTCGGCAACTTGAACGTTCAGGAGCGGAAAACACTGCAAAATGTTGCGAACACTGCCCCGTCCATCACCGGCTCTACCCTCCCCACCATCGAAGGGATTTATCGGAGTCACGGCCTCAAAATGGCAGCTAGCATCATCAGAGACCCGCACCACCCTGGCCACACTCTCATTACACCCCTGCCAATGGGGCTGAAAATATACGTTAATACAATCGCAAATCGATGGGATATTGCACTTAAGGCAGAAAATACATTTATTTTTATTTAGTTTAGAGATGCTGCGTAGAAACAGGCCCTCTGGCCCACGCCGACCAGCGATCGCCCCGTACACTAGCACCATCCCACACCCCAAGGACAATTTACAATTTTTACCGAAGCCAAATTAACCTACAAAGCTGTACGTGTTTGGAGTGTGGGAGGAAACCAGAGTACCTGGAGAAAACCCACGCAGTCACAGACAGCGCCCATAGTCAGAATCAAACCCAGATCTCTGGCGCTGTAAGGCAGCAACTCTACCGCTGCGCCACCAGCAGAATACATATCTCCATATTCGCGGCCCTAACATATCTGAGTTAGTAAAAGAATCATTCTTGCAAGAAGTAAACAATGGGCCATCTGATAATCTCAAAAAAGAGCAGTCTTAAGAAAGGTCTTGACCTAAAACGTCGCCTATGCATGTTCTCCAGAGATGCTGCCTGACCCGCTGAGTTACTCCAGCACTCTGTGAAACGTCACCTATCCATGTTCTCCAGAGATGCTGCCTGACCCGCTGAGTTACTCCAGCACTCTGTGTCTTTTTGAGCCGCACCACTTCAGCATTATGCAGCGTTACTGACTGTGGCCAAGAGGTAAAGCATTATCCGTTCTCCCCGTGACCTGCGTGGGTTTCCTCACACACTCCAAAGGCGTACAGGTTTGTTGGTTAATTGGCTTTGGTAAAATTGTAAATCGTTCCTTATGTGTGAAGGATCGTGCTAGTGTGCGGGGATCGCTGGTTGGCGCGGACTGAAGGGCCGAATCTCCAAAGTAAACAAAAAATTATTGGTGAAATCAATAGACAATAGGTGTAGGAGTTGGCCATTCGAGCCAGCACCACCATTCAATGCGATCATGGCTGATCATTCTCAATCAGTACCTCGTTCCTGCCTTCTCCCCATACCCCCTGACTCTGCTATCCTTAGGAGCTCTATAGCACTAGAGACAAGGGTTAAATCCTGACTACGGATGCTGGCTGTGCGGAGTTTGTACGTTCTCCCTGTGACCTGCGTGGGTTTTCTCCGGGTGCCCCGGTTTCCTTCCACTCCAAATACGTGTGAGTTCCCAGGTTAATTGGATTCTGGAAATTGGCCCGAGTGTGTAATCTATATACTAAAACGATCGTTTGTTTGTTTGTTTGTTCCTGAACTACAGCCAAAACGGTACACGATAGCGCGACAATTTTAGGCCCACCTTACTCACCGTCGTCCCTTTGGTGCTAATGGAAGAAGTTTCATTGAAATCGGTGTTATATATTTTTAGTTATGCACATTTTAAAGTTTAAATCTATCTCCTAGGGAGGGGGGGAGGGAGGGGATAAGGGGGGTTGAGGGGGATGCAGTAGGGGGGAAGGGGGGGGGGGATGAGGGGGAGGGAGGAGAGAGTGCTGCACCAATGCAGGAGAGGTTTGGGCCCAACGGGTCCACTGGTCTAGTACGTGATTACAATCGAGCCATCCACAGTGTACTGATGCGTGATGAAGGGAATAACGTTTTGTGCAACATAAAGTCCAGTAAGGTTCCATCAAAGATATTCCGAGGGTCTCCAATGTGGTTGATATTAGCTCAGGATAATCACTGGAGCAAATCACCGATAGTCTATGAGCTCTCGAGATAACAGCACTGAGAGAGAGCTAGATAGAGCTCCTAAGGATGGCGGAGTCAGGGGGTATGGGGAGAGGGCAGGAACAGGGTACTGATTGAGAATGATCAGCCATAATCACATTGAATGGCGGTGCTGGCTCGAAGGGCTGAATGGCCTACTCCTGCACCTATTGTCTATTGATTCCATCAGCAGAGCATCAAACTGCAAATGAGCCATCCAGTCCAGGAGGTTTCTTGTTTTTAATCCACAAGAGCAGCGCGGTGGCGTAGTGGTAGAGCTACTGCCATGCAGTGCCAAAGACCCAGATTTGATCCCGACTACAGTTGCTGTCTGATCGGAGTTTGTACGTTGTCCCCGTGACCTGCGAGGGGTTTTCTCTGAGATCTTTGGTTTCTTTGTACACGAGAATAGACAATAGGTGCTGGAGGAGGCCATTCGGCCCTTCGAGCCAGCACCGCCATTCAATGTGATCATTCTCAATCAGTACCCCATTCCTGCCTTCTCCCCATACCCCCTGACTCCGCTATCCTTAAGAGCTCTATCTAGCTCTCTCTTGAATGCATTCAGAGAATTGACCTCCACTGCCTTCTGAGGCAGAGAATTCCACAGATTCACAACTCTCTGACTGAAAAAGTTTTTCCTCATCTCAATTCTAAATGGCCCACCCCTTATTCTTAAACAGTGGCCCCTTGTTCTGGACTTCCCCAACATTGGGAACATGTTTCCTGCCTCTAACGTGTTCAACCCCTTAATAATCTTATACGTTTCAATAAGACGTAATGGTTTGGAGGTTCATTGGCATGTTTTACATGTAAAAGATTGTCCCGAGTGCGTGCAGGATAGTGTTAATGTGCAGGGATCGCTGGTCGGCGCGGACTCGGTGGGCCAAAGGGCCTGTTTCTGCGCTGTATCTCTAAACTAAACTAAACCAAACCGGTTTTTTTGGGCTAAAAATATCAAGTGCTCCAATTCTTATTTGTCATCTCCTGTGTGGCACTCATCTACGCCAGAATATATCGTACCTACTGGTTCTCCCCACACCCCATCTATTCTGCAAGCTACAATAGCAAAAAACTCCAAGATTTGTCAAAGTTAATATCTTTCATAATTCCATGTTGGCCCTCCCCAAACTACTGAGTGCCTTTACCACTTCCTTCAGAATAAACGGCAGTATTTCCTCCACTACTGATGTTGGTCTAAAGTTCCCCATTTCTCTCTCTCCCTCTCTTTTTTTTTTTAAATACCAGAGTTATATTTGCTACCTTACAATGATAACAGAAATCATTCTGGAAGATGAAACTCAGTGCATTAACTGTTTGCTTCACAAAATGCTGGAGTAACTCAGCAGGTCAGGCAGCATCTCAGGAGAGAAGGAATGGGTGACGTTTCGGGTCGAGACCCTTCTTCAGACTGATGTCAGGGGAGGGGCCGGGACCGCCCCCTGACATCAGTCTGAAGGGTCTCAACCCGAAACGTCACCCATTCCTTCTCTGAGATGCTGCCTGACCTGCTGAGTTACTCCAGCATTTTGTGAATAAACACCTTCGATTTGTACCGGCATCTGCAGTTATTTTCTTACCGTAACTGTCTGCTTCACTGTCACTTTCAAAACCATGCTTGCTGGCCATTCGTGCAGGCGGGTTTGTTGGCTTTGTCACCATGACTTTTTTTTTTTAGAGATACAGCACAGAAACAGGCCCTTCGGCCCACCGGGTCCGCGCCGCCCAGCGATCCCCGCACATTAACACCATCCTACACCCACTGGGGACAATTTTTACATTTGCCCAGCCAATTAACCTACAAAGGCTTTTAAAAATGTACTTGTGCTGCTTTATTTCATCCCCATGCTGATTTGGGAAAGCAGCCAACATAAATAAGGGTCTTTTCTCACTCGTCATTCCCTCTTCTCCCCTCTCCCGTCAGACAGAGGTACAAAAGCTTGAAAACATGTCAAACTGAGGTGAGAAAAAACTTTTTCACCCAGAGAGTTGTGAATTTGTGGAATTCTCTGCCAGAGAGGGCAGTGGAGGCCAATTCACTGGATGAATTTAAAAGAGAGTTAGATAGAGCTCTAGGCGTTAGCGGAATCAAGGGATATGGGAGGAACGGGTTACTGTTTGTGGATGATCAGCCATGATCACAATGAATGGCAGTGCTGCTCAAAGGTCTAAATGGCCTCCTCCTGCACCTATTTTCGATGTTTCTATGATTTGATTAGATAGCACTCAAACACAGGCTTTCCACTTTGTCTTGGTCCACGTGACGATAATAAACCAACATTGGCGAGTTGTGGACGTCTTTTGTGAAGGAAAGAGTGAAGAGCCTTTGTTTGAGGAAATGACTGTGGTGAGAAAAGGCGGTCTCGACCCAAAACATCATCCATTCCTTCTCTCCAGAGATGCTGCCTGTCCCGCTGAGTTGCTCCAGCCTTTTGTGTCTATCTTCAGTTTAAACCAGCATCGGCAGTTGCTTCTTGCACACCCTTGATTATGTTGGTTGCTTTCCCAATTCGGCAGAGGTGAATGAAATTAACATGTTTTTGTTAAATCTATCTACATCATTGGTGACCATCGGACTTTCTTTGATCGGATTTTATTTGCTTTATCTTGCACAACGTTATTCCTTTATCCTGTGTCAGTACACTGTAAACGGCTCGATTGTAATCATGTAGTCTTTCCGTTCACTGGTTAGCACATATCAAAAGCTTTTCACTGTACCTCAGTACATGTGACAATAAACTAAACTGAACAGAGATGCAAAACACTTAAGGCAGAGACACAATCTGCTAATTTCTTCCAGCAGGACTATCTATAATCGGACTTTACTTGACTTTATCTTGTACTGGACGTTAATCCCTTTATTCTGTATCTGTACACTGTGGACGGCTCGATTGTGATCATGTATTGTCTTTCCGCTGACTGGTTAGCACGCAACAAAAGCTTTTCACTGTACCTCGGTACACGTGGCAATGAACTAAGCTAAAACTAAACTAATCGAATACATAACTTTTCTTCCATTTCTTTATTCTCGAATATAATTCTTCAGCCTCCATTTGCAAGGTGCACTAATCTTTGTTGATCATTTCCTTTTACACTTACTGAGTTTTTGCAGCTTCTGTTCAATATTTCTGGTTGGGTTATTGTATTCAACTTTCCCTTTATTTGGTTAGAAATTACTTCCATCTCTCTCGATGTGCATAAGTCTCATTAAGGTAAGCTCAACCAATAGCCCAGAACAACCTTGCATGAGGGTTATGAAAGGTCACCCATTCCTTCTCTCAAGATGCTGCCTGACCCGCTGAGTTACTCCAGCACTCCGTGAAACGTCACCTATCCATGTTCTCCAGAGATGCTGCCTGACCCGCTGAGTTACTCCAGCTTTTTGTGTCTATCCCTGAACCATGATGAACGTAATAAGATGGAGACACTTTACATAAACAGCTACAGCTTTGTGTTTCTATATTGCCCTTATCATAATCATGAGGCACGGTGCCTCAGCAGTAGAGTCGCTGCCTTACAGCGCCAGAGACCCAGGTTCAATCCTGAAGACGGGTGCTGTCTGTGCAGTTTGTAAGCTCTCCCTGTGACCTGCGTTTTTGTTTCCTCCGGGTGCTCCGGTTTCCTCCCACATTCCAAAGACGTACAAGGTTTGTAGGTTAATTGGCTTTGGAAAAGATTATAAATTGTCCTTAGTGTGTGCAGAATAGTGCTAATGTACAGGGATCGCTGGTTTGTGCGGACTCGGTGCGCCATTTCCACTCTGTATCTCTAAACTAAACCTGATGTTACAATATATAAGAAAATAACTGCAGATGCTGGTACAATATCACTAAAACGTTTCACAAGACAATTATCAAATTAAATATTAGCAACGCAACAGATATTTATCAGGGCAGTGGAGAGCAAGTGACTAAATTGGCATATTGGGCTATTTCCATTTGCCAGCCTTTGGCACATTACTCTAAAAACCCCATCTTTATATCTGTCTAAATGCCTTTAAAAAGTCATTATATATCTGCTTCTGCAGCTTCCTCTGGCAGCTTAGTGCAGATATGGACTACCCCTCACCCCTTCTCCCTCACTCACCCCCTTACCCACATGCCCCTCACTCCGTCCCCCCTCCCCTTCTTCCACCCCCATCCCACCACCCCCACTTCATCTCCTCCCCCTCTCTTCTCTCCCTCCCTTATCCACTCGCCCATCCTCACTCCTTCTCCACCTCCTCTCTTATTTTCTCCTCTCCCTCCCTCACCTCCCCCCTCGTCCCTCTCCCTCGTCCCTCACGCCACTCACCTTCTCCCTCTCCCTGCTCCTCACCCTCTCCCTCCCTCTCCCTAAACCTCTCCCTTCGTCCCTCCCCCTCACGCCGCTCCTCACCTTCTCCCTCTCCCTCACCCTCATGCTGCTCCTCACCCTCATCCCTCACGCCGCTCCTCCCTCACCCTCTCCCCTCTCCCTCACCCCACACTCTACCCTCACCCTCGTCCCTCACCCTCCCCCCACACTCTACCCTCACCCCTCACCCTCACCCTCTCCCTCACCCCACACTCTACCCTCACCCCTCACCTTCTCCCCTCAACCTCATCCCTCACCCTCTCCCCACACACTCTACCCTCACCCCTCACCCTCGTCCCTCTCCCTCACCCCACACTCTACCCTCACCCCTCACCCTCATCCCTCTCCCTCACCCCACACACTCTACCCTCACCCTCGTCCCTCACCCTCTCCCCTCACCCTCTCCCCACACACTCTACTCTCACCCTCGTCCCTCACCCTCTCCCCTCACCCTCTCCCCACACACTCTACCCTCACCCTCGTCCCTCACCCTCTCCCCTCACCCTCTCCCCACACACTCTACCCTCACCCCTCACCCTCATCCCTCTCCCTCACCCCACACACTCTACCCTCACCCTCGTCCCTCACCCTCGTCCCTCACCCTCTCCCCTCACCCTCTCCCCACACTCTACCCTCTCCCCTCACCCCACACACTCAACCCTCTCCCCTCACCCTCACCCCACACACTCCACCCTCGTCCCTCACCCCACACACTCTCCCCTCACCCTCGTCCCTCACCCTCTCCCCTCACCCTCTCCCCACACACTCCACCCTCGTCCCTCACCCTCTCCCCTCACCCTCTCCCCACACACTCCACCCTCCGTCCCTCTCCTCTCCCCTCACCCTCTCCCCGCCGCTCCTCCCTCACTCACCGGCTGCCTCTCCGTCCAAGGCCGCACCACAACACGGCTACGTCATGACGTTCCGTGACGCAACACGGCGCCGCCGACCGGGAGCGGGATCAGCGCGATGACGTCACAGAGCCCGCAGCGCGAGCGTCGAGTGGGACCTCCGGCTGCAGCGCCATCGGCTATTGGGAGGTCAGCATTGAACCTGCCCCCCCCCCCCCCCCCGCCACTGTGCACAGAACTCTTGACCCAAGTAGAAAAAGATAGAGAAACAAAAATAGGTGCAGGAGGAGCCCATTCGGCCCTTTGAGCCAGCACCGCCATTCAAGATGATCATGGCTGATCAATCTCAATCAGTACCCCATTCCCAGTTTCTCCCCATATCAATAGACAATAGACAATAGGTGCAGGAGTAGGCCATTCAGCCCTTCGAGCCAGCACCGCCATTCAATGCCATCATGGCTGATCACTCTCAATCAGTACCCCGTTCCTGCCTTCTCCCCATACCCCCTCACTCCGCTATCCTTAAGAGCTCTATCCAGCTCTCTCTTGAAAGCATCCAACGAACTGGCCTCCACTGCCTTCTGAGGCAGAGAATTCCACACCTTCACCACTCTCTGACTGAAAAAGTTCTTCCGCATCTCCGTTCTAAATGGCCTACCACTTATTCTTAAACTGTGGCCCCTTGTTCTGGACTCCCCCAACATTGGGAACATGTTTCCTGCCTCTAATGTGTCCAATCCCCTAATTATCTTACATGTTTCAATAAGATCCCCCCTCATCCTTCTAAATTCCAGTGTATACAAGCCCAATCGCTCCAGCCTTTCAACATACGACAGTCCCGCCATTCCGGGAATTAACCTAGTGAACCTACGCTGCACGCCCTCCATAGCAAGAATATCCTTCCTCAAATTTGGAGACCAAAACTGCACACAGTACTCCAGGTGCGGTCTCACCAGGGCCCGGTACAACTGTAGAAGGACCTCTTTGCTCCTATACTCAACTCCTCTTGTTACGAAGACCAACATTCCATTGGCTTTCTTCACTGCCTGCTGTACCTGCATGCTTCCTTTCATATCCCTTGATTCCTTTAGCCCAAAGAGCTATATCTAACTGTCATATGTTGAAAGACGGGAGCGACAAGGCTTGTATACACTGGAATTTAGAAGGATGAGAGGGGATCTTATCGAAACATATAAGATTATTAAAGGGTTGGACACGTTAGAGGCAGGAAACATGTTCCCAATGTTGGGGGAGTCAAGAACCAGGGACCACCGTTTAAGAATAAGGAGTAGGCCATTTAGAACGGAAATGAGGAAAAACCTTTTCAGTTGGAGAGTTGTAAATCTGTGGAATTCTCTGCCTCAGAAGGCAGTGGAGGCCAATTCTCTGAATGCATTCAAGAGAGAGCTAGATAGAGCTCTTAAGGATAGCGGAGTCAGGGGGTATGGGGAGAAGGCAGGAACGGGGTACTGATTGAGAATGATCAGCCATGATCACATTCAATGGTGGTGCTGGCACAAAGGGCCGAATGGCCTACTCCTGCACCTATTCTCTATTGTCTTTGTCTAACTCAATCTTGAAAACATCCAGTGAATTGGCCTCCACTACCTTCTGTGGCAGAGAATTCTACAGATTCACAACTCTCTGGGTGAAATCACTGGAGTTTCGAAGGATGAGAGGGGATCTTATAGAAACATATAAAATTATAAAAGGACTGGACAAGCTAGATGCAGGAAAAAATGTTCCCAATGTTGGGCGAGTCCAGAACCAGGGGCCACAGTCTTAGAATAAAGGGGAGGCCATTTTAAACTGAGGTGAGAAGGAACCTTTTCACCCAGAGAGTTGTGAATTTGTGGAATTCTCTGCCACAGAAGTCAAATCACTGGATGGATTTAAGAGAGACTTAGATAGAGCTCTAGGGGCTAGTGGAATCAAGGGATATGGGGAGAAATCAGGCACGGGGTATTGATTGGGGACGATCAGCCATGATCACAATGAATGGTGGTGCTGGCTCGAAGGGCCGAATGGCCTCCTCCTGCAGCTATTTTCACTATGTTTCTAAAATGTTTTTCCTCATCTCAGTCCTAAATGGCATACCCCATTATTCTTAAACTGTAACCCCTGGTTCTGGAATCCACCACCATCAGGAACATTTTTCCTCCATCCTTCTGTCCAATCCTTTAAGAATTTTATATGTTTCTTTTAGATCCCCTCTCATCTAAATTCCAATCAATACAAGACCAGTCAACCCATTCTTGCATCATATGTCAGTCCTGCCATCCCGCAAATTAACCTGGTGAACCTACGCTGCATTCTCTCAATAGCAATAATGTCCTTCCTCAAATTAGGGGGCCAAAATTTCATACAATACTCCAGGTGCAGTCTCACCAGGACCCTGTACAACTGCAGTTGGACCTCCTTGCTCCTAAACTAAAATCCTCTCGCAGTGAAGGCCGACATGCCATTAGCTTTATTCACTGCCTGCTGTGGCTGCATGCTTACTTTCAGTGACTGATGTACAAGCACAACCAGGTTTCGTTGTACGTCCCCTTTTCCGAATCTGACACCATTCAGATAATAATCTGCCTTCCTGTTCTTGCCATCAAAATAGATAACCTCACATGGAGTACTGTGTGCAGTTTTCGCCTCCAAATTTGAGGAAGGATATTCTTGCTATTGAGGGCGTGCAGCGTAGGTATACTAGGTTAATTCCCGGAATGGCGGGACGATCATATGTTGAAAGACTGGAGCAACTAGGCTTGTATACACTGGAATTTAGAAGGATGAGATGGGATCTTATCGAAATGCATAAGATTATTAAGGGATTAGAAACATAGAAAATAGGTGCAGGAGTAGGCCATTCGGCCCTTCGAGCATGCACCGCCATTCAATATGATCATGGCTGATCATCCAGCTCAGTAACCTGTACCTGCCTTCTCTCCATACCCCCTGATCCCTTTAGCCACAAGGGCCACATCTAACTCCCTCTTAAATATAGCCAATGAACTGGCCTCAACTACCTTCTGTGGCAGAGAATTCCACAGACTCACCACTCTCTGTGTGAAGAAATGTTTTCTCATCTCGGTCCTAAAAGACTTCCCCCTTATCCTTAAACTGTGACCCCTGGTTCTGGGCTTCCCCAACATCGGGAACAATCTTCCCGCAACTAGCCTCTCCAAACCCTTAAGAATTTTATATGTTTCAATAAGATCCCCCCTCAGTCTTCTAAATTCCAGCAAGTATAAGCCTAGTCTATCCAGTCTTTCTTCATATGAAAGTCCTGCCATCCCAGGGATCAATCTGGTGAACCTTCTCTGTACTCCCTCTAGCGCTAGAATGTCTTTCCTCAGATTAGGAGACCAAAACTGTACACAATACTCCAGGTGCGGTCTCACCAAGGCCCTGTACAACTGCAGCAGAACCTCCCTGCTCCTAAACTCAAATCCTCTTGTTATGAATGCCAACATACCATTTGCTTTCTTCACTGCCTGCTGCACCTGCACGCTTGCTTTCAAACATTGGACACGTTAGAGGCAGGAAACATGTTCCCAATGTTGGGGGAGTCCAGAACCAGGGGCCACAGTTTAAGAATAAGGGGTCGGCCATTTAGAACCGAGATGAGGAAAAACTTTTTCAGTCAGAGAGTTGTAAATCAGCGGAACTCTCTGCCTCAGAGGGCAGTGGAGGCCAATTCTCTGAATGCATTCAAGAGAGAGTTAGATAGAGCTCTTAAGGATAGCGGGGTCAGGGGGTACGGGGAGAAGGCAGGAACGGGGTACTGATTGAGAATGATCAGCCATGATCACATTGAATGGCGGTGCTGGCTCGAAGGGCCGAATGGCCTCCTCCTGCACCTATTGTCTATTGACAGTGGGGTGTGGACCGGACCGGGACGCCAGTGGGGGACGGACCCGCTGCTTGAGGCGGACCTGGGGGAAGGGATACACGCGCGCACACACACACACCACGTGACAGGGGGGGGGGCGACCGGTGGCGACGCGACGGACTGCGGGCGGCGGCGGCGGCGGCTTGAAGCCCCGGCAAGGGAGGCCGGCAGCAACAGCAGCAGCAGCAGCAGCGGGTCGTGGAGGCCGGTCCCGCCGGGAGAAGCGCGATGGCGGACAACGAGGAGCAGGCGGTGAGTGTCCGGGGCAGGAGCTGCTGATGGGATAGGCTCCCCGTCCCCAGTGGTGCCGGACCCCGGACCCCCACACACACCACCTGGCCCTCTCCTCTCCCCACAGCCCCCTCCTGATCTTCACCCCCCCCCCCCCCCCACACACACACACACACACACACACACACACACACACACACTCCTGATCTTCACCCCCCCTCCTGATCTTCACCCCCCCCCACACACACACACCCTCCTGATCTTCACCCCCCCCCCACACACACCCTCCTGATCTTTACCCCCCCCCACACACACACACACACACTCCTGATCTTCACCCCCCCTCCTGATCTTCACCCCCCCCCCACACACACACCCTCCTGATCTTCACCCCCCCCCCCACACACACACCCTCCTGATCTTCACCCCCCCCCCCACACACACACCCCCCCACACACACACCCTCCTGATCTTCACCCCCCCACACACACACCCTCCTGATCTTCACCCCCCACACACACACACACACACACGCCCTCTTCCCCCCCCCACACACTTACACCCTCCTGATGTTCACCCCCCCCCCCCACACACACACACACCCTCCTGATCTTCACCCCCCCTCCTGATCTTCACCCCCCCCCACACACACACACCCTCCTGATCTTCACCCCACCACACACACACACACACGCCCTCTTCCCCCCCCCCCCCCCCACACACTCACACCACCGGCCCTCTTCCCCCCCACCCCCCCCCTCCTGATCTTCACCCCCACCCACACACACACCACCCGCCCTCTTCACCCCACCCACACCACCAGCCCTCTTCCCCCCCCCCCACACACACACACACCACCCGCCCTCTCCTCTCCCCACACCTCCCCTCCTGATCTTCCCCCTCCCCCCCACACACACCCGCCCTCCACACACACACCACCGACTCTCTCCTCTCCCCACACACTCCCTCCTGATCTTCACCTCCCTTCCCCCCCTCAGCTTCTTCCTAAACCTCCTCCTCTCTCCCCAAGTCTCTTCCCAAAAGCCCCTCATCCCCCTCCTCCCTCCCCCCCCACCAACCCCCCAAACCAAAACCCCAACCCCACCCCCCACCCATCCCCACTCCTGCCTGACCTGCTGAGTTACTCCAGCACTCTGTGAAACGTCACCTATCCATGTTCTCCAGAGATGCTGCCTGACCCGCTGAATTTGTGTCTTTTTTTTAAAACCATCATCTGCAGTTCTTTGCTATTGTAACTGGATGTGTTACTTTCAGATGGAGCTCGAAGTTCTGCACTCCATTTATGAAGGAGACGATTGTTTTAAAGAACTTAGTCCAACGTCTTTTCAATATCGAGTGAGTACAGAATGGTGTTTGGTACAAATGTCTCATCTACACCAGTCCCACTTGCCTGCGTTTGGCCCATATCCTTGTAAACCTATCCTATCCATATACGTCCAAGTGTCGGGACATAATTCATTAGAGATCATAAAACATAGGAACAGTATTTGGCCCATCAAGTCTGCTTGATCCGATATGTCACCCATTCCTTTTCTCCAGAGATGCTGCCTGTCCTGCTGAGTTACTCCAGCTTTGGAAATGAAGAAAAAAAATCAAGGGTAGTATCTGAACAAAATGGTGACATTTATTATGCAATAAATAACTGGAGATGATTGTTCGGTGTTTAATGGAATATCCAACACATTTAAAATGTTGAATCACAGAACTACAGATGCTGCTTTATACCAAAGATAGACACACACACACACTGCTGGAATAGTGAAAGGCCTGGATTGAGAGTGGATGTGGAGAGGATGTTTCCACTAGTGGGAGTGTCTAAGACCAGAGGCCACAGCCTCCGAATTAAAAGTCGTCCCTTTAGAAAGACGAGGAGGAATTTCTTCAGTCAGAGGAGGGTGGTGAGTCTGTGGAATTCATTGCCACGATTGTGGAGGCCAAGTCAGTGGATATTTTGACGGTGCAGCTTGACAGATTCTTGATTAGTACGGGTGTCAGGGGTTATGGGGAGTAGGCAGGAGAATGGGGTTGAGAGGGAGAGATAGATCATCATGATTGAATGGTGGAGTAGACCTGCTGAGCCGAATGGCCTAATTCTGCTCTTCGAACTAATGAAGTATGAATAAATTAGTGGGTAAGGCAGCATCTCCGAAGAACGTGGATGGATGACGTTTCTGGTCGGGACCCGTCTTCAGGTCTGAGGGTGGGTCCCGACCCAATGTGTCGCCTATCCTTTTCTTCCAGAGATGCTGCCTGCCCTGCTGAATTGCTCCATCAATTTGTCTATCTTCTGAATATAAAATGTTGTTTTGTCATGCCTTGCCTTCACTTTAATGTCAATATTGAATTTAACTTTTCTATTTTCTGTTATGTTTTAGATAGGTGACCATGAAGACCCGAAGGCCTTCATGCTAGAAATATCATGGCCTGAAATGTACCCAGAAATGGCCCCGAACATATCACTGAATGTCTTCTTCAACAATGGCATGTAAGAGTTCCAGTCTGGTTTCATACAGAATGCTGAACAACTTTCTTCATCTCATTTGGGTTTTAAAAGGATTATTGAGGCTTTTGGATTAAGTCATAATTACAGAACTTAAGCAGGCAGTGAAGAAAGCTAATGGCACATTGGCCTTCATGACCAGAGGATTTGAGTACAGGAGTAAAGAGGTCCTTCTGCAGTTGTACAGTGCCCTGGTGAGACCACATCTGGAGTATTGTGTGCAGCTTTGGTCTAATTTGAGAAAGGACGTCCTTGCTATTGAGGCAGTGTAGTGTAGGTTCAGGAGGTTAATCCCCAGGATGGCAGGACTGTCATATGAGGAAAGATTGGAAAGACTGGGCTTGTATTCACTAGAATTTAGAAGGATGAGAGGGGATTTTATAGAAACATATAGGACTGGACAAGCTAGATGCAGGAAAAATGTTCCCAATGTTGGGGGAGTGCAGAACCAGGGGCCACACAGTCTAAGAATAAAGGGGAGGGCATTTAAAACTAAGATGAGACAAAACCTTTTCACCTAGAGAGTTGTGAATTTGTGGAATTCTCTGCCACAAAAGGCAGTGGAGGCCAATTCATTGGAGAGTTCGATCGAGCTCTAGGGGCTAGTGGAATCAAGGGATATGGGGAGAAGGCAGGCACGGGTTACTGATTGTGGATGATCAGCCCTTGATTCCACTAGCCCCTAGAGCTCTATCTAAATCTCTTTTAAATTCATTCATTGAATTGTCCTCTACTGCCTTCTGTGGCAGAGAATTCCACAGTGAAAAGCTTTTGTTGTGTGCTAATCAGTCAGCAGAAAGACAGTACACGATTACGATATTAAGTGAAAAGAATTAAGTTAATCGCGTCATCAAGTAAAAGTCACGACTTAAATGGGAATCGTGTTTGATTATTCAATATGGGGAACAATTGGATTACATGTTTGGTTTGTGTGCTCCTCAGTGCAACGTCAGTAAAGCAAAATATAATAGCCAGGCTGCAGGAGCAGGTTGAAGCAAACCTCGGGACTGCCATGATGTACACGCTGTTTGAATGGGCTAAAGACAACAAGGAACAGCTCATGGAAAACCACCGGACAGTCGTCAACACAGTGGTACGTCAACGTTAAATTAAAGCAAGCCACATTTAATTACTGGAGATGCAATGAACTGCAGTTGATGGTTTTCAAAAAAAGATGCAAAGTGCTGGAATAACTCAGCGGGTCAGGCAGCATCTCTGGAGAACGTGGATAGGTGACGTTTCGCAGAGTGCTGGAGTAACTCAGCGGGTCAGGCAGCATCTCTGGAGAACATGGATAGGTGATGTTTCACAGAGTGCTGGAGTAACTCAGCGGGTCAGGCAGCATCTCTGGAGAACGTGGATAGGTGACGTTTCGCAGAGTGCTGGGGTAACTCAGCGGGTCAGGCAGCATCTCTGGAGAACGTGGACAGGCGATGTTTCGGGTCGGGACCCCTCTTCAGACTGATTGTGGTTGAGTGGGGGAAAAGAAACGAGGAAAGGACTTGGCCTCCACAGCCATCTGTGGTGATGAATTCCACAGATTCACCACCCTCTGACTAAAGAAATTTCTTTTTAAAGGTGCGTCCTTTTATTTTGAGGCTGTGGCCTCTGGTCCCAGACTCTCCCGTGAGTGGAAACATCTGTAATCGCACTATAAATCATCGTCCAGATGTATCTCGGACCACACACCCCGACCCGAGGCAATGACCTCTGTTGATCCGGCAAAACGGAAAACACGGCATGGCTCTGGAACCAAGGATGCTGGAAAATCAGTGGTGGGCCTGTGGAAACATTGAGATTTAAATGTGCAGGAAAATAACTGCAGATGCTGGTTCAAAACGAAGTATCACAAAATGCTGGAGTAACTCAGCAGGTTGGGCAGCATCTAGGAGAGAGGGAATGGGTGACGTTCCGGGCTGAGACCCTTCTTCAGACTGATGTCAGGGGGGAGGGGGCAAAGAAAAGATATAGGTGGAGACAGGAAGACAGTGGGAGAACTGGGAAGGGGCGGGGGGGGGGGGGGATTTAAGATTTAAGAATTTGAGATTTAATGTGATTTCTCAAATGCGATCATGTTTTGAATGTGTTCTTGTCATTTAGCGGTAGGCTATTAAATCTGCTGATGTTATTCTGCGTCAACAAACTTGCATTTTAAAGTAGGTTGCATAATGTTCACGTGTCCCCCGGGACTTCTCGATCTAAAACAGTTGACCTGTGGTTTCCGTTAATAACATAGAAAACTACAGCAAATTGACTCGCTCCAAGGAAGTAAGTTTGCAGCATCTGTTCTTTAATGGTATTGGTATTTTTTTAAGGGTATTCGGCAGAAATGGAACCCCCTGCTTTACTCCCCCGGCCCTCTTTACTTTAGATTATTGTCACCTGTACTGAGGTAGATGGGAGGTCAGGACTGCTCTCTAGTTGGTGATAGTTTAGTTTATTGTCACATGTACAGTGAAAAGCTTTTTTTTGTTAGACAATAGACAATAGGTGCAGGAGTAGACCATTTGGCCCTTTGAGTCAGCACCACCATTCAATGTGATCATGGCTGATCATTCTCAATCTGTACCCCGTTCCTGCCTTCTCCCCATACCCCCTGACTCCGCTATCCTTAAGAGCTCTATCCTGCTCTCTCTTGAATGCATTCAGAGAATTGACCTGCACTGCCTTCTGAGGCAGAGAATTCCACAGATTCACAACTCTGACTGAAAAGGTTTTTCATCATCTCAGTTCTAAATGGCCTACCCCTTATTCTTAAACTGTGGCCCCTGGTTCTGGACTCCCCCAATATTGGGAACATGTTTCCTGCCTCTAACGTGTCCAACCCCTTAATAATCTTGTACGTTTCGATATGATCCCCTCTCATCCTTCTAAATTCCAGTGTATACAAGCCTAGTCGCTCCAGTCTTTCAACATACAACATACAACATACAACATACTGCCATTCCGGGAATTAACCTAGTAAACCTACGCTGCACTCCCTCAATAGCAAGAATATCCTTCCTCAAATTTGGAGACCAAAACTGCACTTAGTACTCCAGGTGCGGTCTCACTAGGGCCCTGTACAACTGCAGAAGGACCTCTTTGCTCCGATACTCAACTCCTCTTGTTATGAAGGCCAACATTCCATTGGCTTTCTTCACTGACTGCTGTACCTGCATGCTTCCTTTCAGTGACTGATGCACTAGGACACCCAGATCTAGTTGTACGTCCCCTTTTCCTAACTTGACACCATTCAGATAATAATCTGCCTTCCTATTCTTACCACCTAAGTGGATAACCTCACACTTATCCACATTAAACTGCATCTGCCATGCATCCGCCCACTCACACAACCTGTCCAAGTCACCCTGCAACCTCATAGCATCTTCCTCACAGTTCTCTCTACCATCCAGCCTTGTACCATCTGCAAATTTGCTAATGGTACTTTTAATCCCTTCATCCAAGTCATTAATGTATATTGTAAATAGCTGCGGTCCCAGCACCGAGCCTTGCGGTATCCCACTAGTCGCTGCCTGCCATTCTGAAAGGGACCCATTTATCCCCACTCTTTGCTTTCTGTCTGTCTTGTTGCATGCTAACCAGTCAACGGAAAGACAATGCATGATTACAATCGATCCACAGTGTACAGATACATGACATAGGGAATAACGTTTAGTGTAAGGTAAAGCCAGTAAAGTCTGAGGTTCTCAATTGAAGTAGCTGGTTGGTCGGGACAGCTCTCTAGCTGGTGAGAGGACGGTTCAGTTGCCTGATAACACTTAGGAAGAAACTGTCCCTCAATCTGGAGGTGTGCGTTTTCACACTTCTGTACCTCTTGCCTGATGGGAGAGGGGAGAAGAGGAAGTGGCCCGGGGTGAGACTGGTCCTTGATTCTGCTGCTGGCCTTGCCGAGGCAGCGTGAGGTGCAGATGGAGTCAACTGGGGAAAACTCTGGAATCTTTTGAGAAACATAAAAACAAACATTTTATGTTCACTTACACGTTTCTGGACGTGGGCAACTGCCTTGCTTTTAGCAAAGAGGAACTATTTCTGCAGTGATTTCTCGGAGGGGGTGAAAGATATTAATGTCATGTTACATGTGAAATAAGAAAATATTTTCTCCACAGAGTATGTCAGCGAATGAACGCTCTGTACCTTCAAATTTTCCATCGTCCAAGAAGAAAGAAAAAAAAGAACAGCTGACAAAGTCTCAAAAGAAAAAGTTGGCCGACAAGACAGGTGTGAATTTTGCTCTGAAATATTAATTTGACTATATGTGATGTGATTGCAATGGAGCCTGGTTTGTGCACTGTCACTTTTTGCTGCTTCTGCAATTGATGTGTTGCGTGGGTTTTCTCTGGGTTCCCCGGTTTCCACCCACATCCCAAAGGGGTGCGTGTTTGTAGATATATTGGCGCACTGTATACCGCCCCCTAGTGTGTAGGGAGTGGGTGCAAATGTGGGATTAACAGGCGATCGATGGTCGGTGTGGGCTCTGGGTGCTGTATCACTTTAACTAAACCTAAAGTCAAACTAAAACGAAGTAACATTTTAGTTTTAGTTCCTTGTGTGGATAGAACTCCATTTTACCCACTTCATCCACAGACCCTATCATCGCCTCGCCCATGATCGTAGATTCACACAGAACGGAAACAGGCCCCTCAGCCTACCTTGATCAATATGCCCCTAAGCTAGTTCCCATTTGGCCCATATGAGGAAACCCTTTTCACCCAGAGAGTTGTGAGTCTGTGGAATTCTCTGCCTCAGAAGGCAGTGGAGGGCAATTCACTGCATGCTGTCAAGAGAGTTAGATAGAGCTCTTAAAGATAGCGGAGTCAGGGGGTATGGGGAGAAGGCAGGAACGGGGTACTGATTGTGGATTGTGGATGATCAGCCATAATCACGGTGAATGGTGGTGCTGGCACGAAGGGCCGAATGGCCTGCACCTATTGCCTATTGCCATATCCCTGCAAACCTTTCCTAAAAATATAACTGTCCAAATGTGTTTTAAACATAAGGTAGACGCAAAAAAATTCAGCCCATCAAGTCAACTCCGCCATTCAATCACGGCTGATCTATCTCTCCCTCCCAACCCTATTCTCCTGCCTTCTCCCCATAACCCCTGACACCCGTACTGATCAAGAATCTATCTATCTGTGCCTTAAACATGCCCAATGACATCCTCGGCAGGTGTCTGTGACAATAGTATATATATTTTTAATTGTTCTTGACTTTGCTGCAAGGATCACAAATGTTTTCCAGCACCAGGGTATTATTTATTAATCCAACTATTCAGAGCACTGTGAATGAAGACTCCATCCATTTTACAAGTTCACAAGTTATAGGAGTAGAATTAGGCCATTCAGCCCATAGTGTCTACTCCGCCATTCAATCATGGCTGATCTCTGCCTCCAAATCACATTTTCCTGCCTTCTCCCCATAACCCTTGATGCCTTGAACTTTTTCAGTCAGACAGTTGTGAATCTGTGGAATTCTCTGTCTCAGAAGGCAGTGGAGGCCAATTCTCTGAATGCATTCAAGAGAGAGCTGGATAGAGCTCTTGAGGATAGTGGAGTCAGGGGGTATGGGGAGAAGGCAGGAACGGGGTACTAATTGAGAATGATTAGCCATGATCACATTGAATGGCGGTGCTGGCTCGAAGGGCCGAATGGCCTCCTCCTGCACCTATTGTCTATTATCTATTATACCCGTTCTAATCAAGAATTTGTCTATCTCTACCTTACAAATATCCACTGACTTGGCCTCCACAGCCCTCTGGCAATGAGTTCCACAGATTAACCACCCTCTGACTAAAGAAGTTCCTCCTCACCTTTCTAGAAGAGCGCCCTTTGGTCCTAGACTCTCCCACCAGTGGAAACATCCTCTCCACATCCACTCTATCTATAGTCAATAGTCAATTTTATTTGTCACATACACATAAATGTGCAGTGAAATGAAAGATTACCCACAGTCCAATAATAAGAGCAATAAAATTAAGCAATAACACACACAATCATAAACCAACATCCAACAAAAAGAAACATCGATCACAGTGAGTCTCCTCCAGTCACCTCATCGCTGTGATGGAAGGCCAGAATGTCTTTCCCCTTCCCCTGCCATCTTTTCCCGCTGTCAGGCTGTTGAAGTCGCCACGTTCCAGGCTGCGCTGGACAGTGAAAGGTTCACTATTCGGTAAGTTTTCAATGAGGTCCCCTCTCAACCTTCTAAACTCCAGCGATTACAGCTCCAATGCTGACAAATACTGCCATATGTTAACCCACTCATTCCTGGGTTAATTCTCGTAAACCTCCTCTGGACCCTCCAGAGCCAACACATCCAACTTCAGATATGGGCCCCAAAACTGATCACAATACTCCGAATGCAATCAGACTAGCACCTTATTTATAGAGCCTCAGCATTGCATCCCTGTTTTTGTGTTGTGGTCCTCTCAAACTAAATGCTAACATTGCATTTGCCTTCCTTACTGATTCAATTTGCAGATGAACCTGTGCTTCTGCTCGACGTTTGTAGATTTTAGATTTAGATACAGCGCAGAAACAGGCCCTTCGGCCCACCGGGTCCGTGCCGCCCAGCGATCCCCGCACACTAACACTATCCTACACCCACTTGGGACAATTTTTACATTTGCCCAGCCAATTAACCTACAAACCTGCACGTCTTTGGAGTGTGGGAGGATACCGAAGATCTCGGAGAAAACCTACGCAGGTCACGGTGAGAACGTACAAACTCCGTACAGACGGCACCCGTAGTCAGGATCGAACCTGAGTCTCCGGCGCTGCATTCGCTGTAAGGCAGCAACTCTACCACTGCGCCACCGTGCCGCCAACCCACTCATTCCTGGAATCATTTTAATAGCCAAAGAGAAACATTGCGGGCCGAAGGGCCTGTTCCTGTACTGTGTCGCGCTGTGCTGTCCCCGGTCAGGTCGCCTGCGTAATCTCTGCTGGCGCCTCCGTAGAAATATCAATAGTTGAGAAAACTGGCGAAGCGACATCGGCCCTGAGGGAGGAAGAGAATTTTGTCGAAGAAGCAAATGATGGTGCTTTGATCTTGCGGTGAGAGTAATCTTGCGTTTTGTCTGATCAGACCACCAGGGGGATCTGCCACGAGGATGGAACTGGGTGGATGTCATTAAGGTACGGCATGGACTTTATATTTGTAAGAATCTCAGCATTGTAGTGACTGTTTTCACGTGTGATCATAGAAATGAGATGGAAGCCTTCAACTAAAAGATGTATTCCATGTTATTCCCCTTCGTCCTGCTTGGACGAGAGGAGATCTTATCGAAACGTATAAGATTATTAAGGGGTTGGACACGTTAGAGGCAGGAAACATGTTCCCAATGTTGGGGGAGTCCAGAACAAGCGGCCACAGTTTAAGAATAAGTGGTGGGCCATTTAGAACTGAGATGAGGAAAAACTTTTTCAGTCAGAGAGTTGTGAATCTGTGGAATTCTCTGCCTCAGAAGGCAGTGGAGCCCAATTCTCTGAATGCATTCAAAAGAGAGCTGGATAGAGCTCTTAAGGATAGCGGAGTCAGGGGGTATGGGGAGAAGGCAGGAACGGGGTACTGATTGAGAATGATCAGCCATGATCATATTGAATGGCGGTGCTGGCTCGAAGGGCCGAATGACCTCCTCCTGCACCTATTGTCTATTCTCACACTGTGGATGGCTTGATTGTAATCGTGATTCGTCTTTTCTCTGGATGGTTAGAACGCGACGAATAAACGTCTTACTGTACCTCCGTACACGTGGCGATAACACCGAACTAAGACAAATGTACAGAATTTGTTCAGGGACAAATTATCTCTTAACCTACTTGATCTCCCGGTGGCTCAGCACTTCAACTCCCCCCTCCCACTCTGACCTGTCTGTCCTGGGCCTCCTCCATTGTCAGAGTGAGGCCCAGCGCAAATTGGAGGAACAGCACCTCATATTTTTCGTTTGGGTAGTTTACACCCCAGCGGTATGAACATTGACTTCTCTAACTTCAGATAGTCCCTGCTTTCCCTCTCTATCCATCCCCTCCCCCTTCCCAGTTCTCCTACTAGTCTTACTGTCCCCGACTTCATTCTACCTCTGTCCCGCCCCCTCCCCTGACATCAGTCTGAAGAAGGGTCTCGACCTGAAACGTCACCCATTCCTTCTCTCCAGAGATGCTGCCTGACCTGCTGAGTTACTCCAGCATTTTGTGTCCACCTACAGAATTTGTTCGGGTGGCACATTAGCGCCGCGGGTAGAGCCGCTGCCTCACAGCACCAGAGACCCGCGTTCCATCCTGACCGTGGGGGCTGTCTATGTGGAGTTTGCATTATGTGGAGTGACCACGTGTGTGTCCTCCGGGTGCTTCGGTTTCCCCCCACAGCCTAAAGACGTGCGGGTCTGTATTTTAATTGACCTGTGTAAACTTCCCCCCAGTGTGTGGGGAGTGGGTGAGAAAGTGGGATGACACAGAACTAGTGCAAACGGGTGATCAATGGTCGTCTTGGACTCGCTGCACCGAAGGGCTTGTTTTAATGCTTTCATTTCACTGCACATCGTGTATGTGTATGTGACAAATAAACTTGACTTGACTTGTACCTCTAAACTAAACTCAACATGATGAAAAATAAAGGAAGCACTCTTGCACTAAAATGGCAAACGTTTAGAATTGCAAATTAATTTCAAACATTCCAATTACTAATACACTTTTCCACTTTCTCTCAAATAAAACCATCTGATGCTGGATGGATGACTTGATTCCTGGATATTCAGCATGTGAGTGTTTATTTGTTATTACCCAATTAAAGAGTGATTTTTATTTCTGTGGACTGTCCAAACGTAGAGCCGAGGGCTCTCGGAATCCAGGTACACAGATTCTTTGATGGATAGGGTGGTCGAAACTCCTCATCCTCCTGCCTCCAAGGTCATGTTGCAGTCAGATAAGACACTCATGAGGCCAAAAAGGCTTTTGGCACATTGGCCTTCATCAGTCAGACTATTGAGTATGGAAGACAGACACAAAATGCTGCAGTAACTCAGTGGGACAGGCAGCATCTCTGGAGTGAAGGGATTGGTGACGTTTCAGGTCGACACCCTTCTTCAGACGCTATAGTCTGACTGATGACCTGTACGTCTTTGGAGTGGGAGGAAACCGAAGATCTCGGAGAAAACCCACGCAGGTCACGGGGAGAACGTACAAACTCCGTACAGACGGCGCCCGCAGTCAGGATGGAACCCGGGTCTCCGGCGCTGCATTCGCTGTAAGGCAGCAACTCTACCGCTGCGCCACCGTGCCGCCCTAACGAGGATTGTGTCATTAGACGCCAACATTCACCTCAACGTTCCTCTTGCTTCTCTTTGTTCTTGTTAACTTGTCGAAGAGTTTAAAGCAAATTGAGTCATTTTCGCTTCAGAAATTTGAATCACATGGAATTTAGAAGATTGAGCGGGGAATCTTACAGAAACTTACAAAATTCTTAAGGGGTTGGACAGGCTAGATGCAGGAAGATTGTTCCCGATGTTGGGGAAGTCCAGAATAAGGGGTCACAGTTTAAGGATAAGGGGGAAGTCTTTTAGATGAGAAAGTCTTTTTTCACACAGAGAGTGGTGAATCTGTGGAATTCTCTGCCACAGAAGGTAGTTGGGGCCAGTTTATTGGCTATATTTAAGAGGGAGTTAGATGTGGCCCTTGTGGCTAAAGGGATCAGGGGGTATGGAGAGAAGGCAGGTACGGGATACTGAGTTGGATGATCAGCCATGATCATATTGAATGGCGGTGCAGGCTCGAAGGGCCGAATGGCCTACTCCTGCACCTATTTTCTATGTTTCTATAGCGCTTTTTCTTTGAACGGTGAATCAGTCTCAAACGTTCCGTAATCTTTTCTCCTTTCATTTGTCCGCAGTTGAGCAAAACTGGCTACAAGGACGAGGAGTGACCCGAGCTTATGGATTGGCGTGGACTTGTAGATGATCAGATTTTTATTGTGCCGGAGCGCGTCCGTTTCCTGTATTTCTCTATGGAACATCTCTATGGTAAAATAACAGCACCTTTTGACATGAAGTTATTGTTTCCGGTGTCTCCTGCAAGCCAGCTGCACGTTACCACGGTATTACAGTGCACCAAACACATCATCTGGTATAGGAAAACAACTGCAGATGCTGGTGCAAATCGAAGGTGTCACAAAATGGTGGAGTAACTGAACGGGTCAGGCAGCAGCATCTCAGGAGAGAAGGAATGGGTGACGTTTCGGGTCGAGACCCTTCTTCAGACTGATGTCAGGGGAGGGGGTGGTCTCGCCCCCTCCCCTGACATCAGTCTGAAGAAGGGTCTCAACCCGAAACGTCACCCATTCCTTCTCTCCTGAGATGCTGCTGCCTGACCCGTTCAGTTACTCCACCATTTTGTGATAAGCACTTCATCTCAATCAAATTTAATTTAATTTAATTAATTAAAAATCAAATTTAAAAAAAACAACAGCTGCTGACTTGGCCACACGGTAACGGAGTGCTGGAGGGCATAGATATTTAGCGAAGTATATCTCAGTTTTTAACTGTTGTTCACTGAGCCAACATTTTCCTAAACAGCGTGGCAACAATAGTGAACCATCTGCAATCATGCTGTTCTGTCAGTTCAATGAAGACAGCATCATGTATGGACTCTTGATAATTGTCGCTGAGGAAAATCAGCCAGAAACATTCACCTTTCTGGAAATCTTCAAGGTTTTAATAAAGCTTTAAATATTTCTACTCGCGTAGATTCCTTTATTATTCTGGAAAACATCGGTGATTGAAGTTGGACCTTTAATTGGGCGGGACAGTGGCGCAGCGGTAGATTCAATAGACAATAGGTGCAGGAGGAGGCCATTCGGCCCTTCGAGCCAGCAGCACCATTCAATGTGATCATGGCTGATCATTCCCAATCAGTACCCCGTTCCTGCCTTCTCCCCATACCCCCTGACTCCGCTATCCTTAAGAGCTCTATCTAGCTCTCTCTTGAATGCATTCAGAGACTTGGCCTCCACTGCCTTCTGAGGCAGAGAATTCCACAGATTTACAACTCTCTGACTGAAAAAGTATTTCTTCATCTCCGTTCTAAATGGCCTACCCCTTATTCTTAAACTGTGGCCCCTGGTTCTGGACTACCACAACATTGGGAACCTGTTTCCTGCCTCTAACGTGTCCAACCCCTTAATAATCATATGTTTCGATAAGATCCCCTCTCATCCTTCTAAATTCAAGTACCGGGCACCAGGGTTCGATCGTGACTGGGTGTTGTCTGTATCGAACTTGTATGTTCTTCCCGTGACCGTGTGGGTTTTTGCTCCCAAAACTCCTAAGACATACAGGTTTGTAGGTTAAGCAGGAAAGAAAACTGCAGATGATGGTTTAAATCGAAGGTAGGCACAAGACGCTGGAGTAACCCAGTGGGTCAGGCAGCATCTCTGGAGAGAAGGAATGGGTGACGTTTCGGGTCGAGACACTTCTTCAGACTGAAGAAGGGTCTCAACCCAGAACGTCACCCATTCCTTCTCTCCAGAGATGCTGCCTGACCCACTGGGTTACTCCAGCATCTTGTGTCTACCCAGGTTTGTAGGTTGACTGGCTTTAGAAAGTTGTAAAAATTTGTCCCTAGTGTGTGTAGGTTAGCGTACAGCGTGATCGCTGGTCGGAGCGGGCTCGGTGGGTCGAAGGGCCTGTCTCTGTGCTGTATCTCTGAAGTCTAAAAGTAAAGTGTATAAAAATCATGAGAAGCATTGATGGGGAAGACGGTCAGATCCAAGTTTCCCTGGATGGAGATATCAGATACTAAACAGCTTGGCCTAGAGTATCTGGTACATGGATGAGAGGGGTAAGGTTTAAAGGAGTTGCGAGGCCTGTTTTGTTAGAGTGGTCCATAGGTTGTAAGAACAGAATTGGGCATTTGGCATCCAGTCTACTCCGCCATTCAATCATAGCTGGTTAGGCCAGCATGGTGGCTAGCTTGCAGCGAATGCAGCGCCGGAGACCCGGGTTCCATCCCGACTATGGGTACTGTCTGTACGGAGTTTGTACATTCTCCCCGTGACCTGCATGGGTTTTCTCCGAGGTCTTCGGTTTCCTCCCACACTCCAAAGACGTCCAGGCTTGTAGGTTAATTGGCTTGGTCAATGTAAAAATTGTCCCTAGTGGGTGTAGGATAGTGTTAGTGTGCGGGGATCGCTGGTCGGCGCGGACCCGGTGGGCCGAAGGGGCCTGTTTCTGCGCTGTATCTCTAAACGAAACTATTCCTCTCAACTGCACTCTCCTGCCTTCTCCCCATAACCCCTTGCACCTGCACTAACTAAACAAGAATCTATCAATCTCCACCTTCAATATATCCACTGACTCGGCCTCCACAGCCGTCTGTGGCCAAGAATTCCACAGATTCACCACCCTCTGACTCAAGAAATTCCTCCTCGTCTCCTTCCTAATGCTTCCAAGAAAGACCAGAACTTATCAGGGAGCTTCCCTGTGAGGCCAGTTGTTGGCTTGGGATGGTATGATCCCAAGGGGAATGCATCTTTGTAAACTCGAACTGGTTCACCATCTTGTGAACAGAGGGGGGGGGGCAGGGAGGTGATGTTTCAGGTTGTGGACCCTTCTTCAGATTGATTGGGTGGGGACATTTGCGGTGGGGGGAGGAAGTGACAAATTCCCCTCTTCCACTAAAACGACGGTTAACCAGTTCACGAGGACGTATCCCGTTTGGTATCACACGCCAGCGTTAGCCAGCATCTGCCTATCAGGGAACCACTCTGCCTGTAGGCATCTGTTGCTGGCCCTGACTTGTCCTGGTCTTTTCAGGAGGAGGATCAACACAACTGACTTCATTCGGAAGATCTACAGTGGACACGAGGACCTGCAGATGCTGGAATCCAGCTGAGAGCACAAAGTGCTGGAATAACTCCGATTGAAGAAGGTTCCCGACCCAAAACGTCACCTATCCATGTTCTCCAGAAATGCTGCCTGACCCGCTGAGTTACTCCAGCACTCTGTGAAACGTCACCTATCCATGTTCTCCACAGATGCTGCCTGACCCGCTGAGTTACTCCAGCACTCTGTGAAACGTCACCTATCCATGTTCTCCAGAGATGCTGCCCGACCCGCTGAGTTACTCCAGCACTCTGTGAAACGTCACCTATCCATGTTCTCCAGAGATGCTGCCTGACCCGCTGAGTTACTCCAGCACTCTGTGAAACGTCACCTATCCATGTTCTCCAGAGATGCTGCCTGACCCGCTGAGTTACTCCAGCACTCTGTGAAACGTCACCTATCCATGTTCTCCACAGATGCTGCCTGACCCGCTGAGTTACTCTGTCTTCTATGTGAGCTTCCTTTGCCAATCTGAACCACCAACAGGACAGCACAGGAGCAGGCTTTTTTTGTTAGCCAGAGATGAGGCCCTCACTCGTGTCTCATCGGTACCCCGCAGTTCCCACACAGACTTTCTGTCCTGGGTCACCTCCATTGTCAGAGTGAGGTTAAACGCAAATTGGAGGAACAGCATCTCATATTTCACTTGGGCAGCTTACAGCCCAGTGGTATGAATATTGATTTCTCTCACTTCAGGTAGCCCCGACATTCCCTCTCTCTCTATCCCTCCCCCACCCAAGTCACACTGGCTTCTCATTTTCACCCAACAAACAGCTTATAGTGGCTTGTTTCCTTTGTCATCGTTACTTTTTTGCGTATCTTTCATTCATTGTTCTTTATCTCTCCACATCACCGTTGATATCTCTCGTTTCCCTTATCCTAACCAGTCTGACGAAGGGTCTCGACCCGAAACGTCACCCATTCCTTCTCTCCAGAGATGCTGCCTGACCCGTTGAGTTACTCCAGCTTTTTGTGTCTAACGAAAGGGCCTGTCCCACTTTGGTGATTTTCAAAGTCGTAGCAGATCGCTAAAAAAAATAACCGTACGACAATGTCCACGACAATGACCACGACAATGCTCGTGACAAGCTAAGACAACCTACCACATAGGCGACGGCAAGCTGACGACAACCGGCGACCCAGTCTTCGCTACCTAGGACGTCCACTACGACAGGGACCACGGCAAGCTAAGACAACCAACGAAAACATGAACTTATGTGGAGGTCTCACAAGCACAACTCACACGTGAACAAACCGACAGCATGGTCCGTCCAGTGCCATTTCTAGGTATATTTTGCATTTGTTTGAAGTGCCCGTTTATAAATTTTTAAAAATTGCATTCAATTCCCCATCTTTCATAGGAATATGTTGTTTTTGAATAAAGTTGATTTTGTTGATTTCTTAAAAAATAGGTGTCGGAATTTATTGAATTTCTAAGTACTTTATTTAGAAATGAATGAATGAAAAGAGTTCTCATCGCGCAGCGTGTGTGTCAGCGATTGATTTTAATGGTCAAAATGAATGCCGATAGAATCTGTGAATGACACGTCATGAAAAGGTACAGGCGACAACCTTGCATACCTGGAGAGAGCGTGCGACAGCGCCCGCAATAAGCTGCGGTACCGGGCGACAAGCCAGCACGCGTCGAGAAATCTCAAACCAATGGTTGAAATCTTCGTGACGGGCCAAGATCCACTATGATTCTTCGAAGACTCCCCACGATCATGCCTGCCCGCGACACCCCGGCGAACTGTGGGGACAGCCTAGTCGCCCTAGCAGCTGCGGCTTGCCTGCAGTCCGTCTGTCTTTTGTGTTTTTGGTCTTAATTGTAGTTTAGATATGATGTAGTGTTTGTGGTTGTGTGTTATGTGGGGAGGTTGGGGGTGGGGGGGGACTGTAAAATTGTCTCTTCCGAACGGAGTCGCGACCTTTGTTTCTCGGTGGTGTCTCCGTTCAGGCTGCAGCCTACCATCGGCCAAACACCTGGAGCTGGCGGCCTCCAGCTGCGGCCGCGTGGACGTCGGAAGCTCGCAGGCCCCTGGGTGGGGGCCGACATCGGGAGCTGCGGCAGCGGCAGGGGCAGGGTCTTCGCCCGCCCCGAATCGCGGGGCTTGGGTCGGCCCGCCGCGGACCTTTCACCGTCCGGCACGGCCTGGAATAGGCCGCAGACCTTTCACCACCCGGCGGGGGCTTCAATGTCGGGCGCCCCGACGTGGCAACTTCAACAGCCTGACCGCGGGAGAAGACGGCAGGGGAAGAGAAAAGACATTCTGGCCTTCCATCACAGTGACTGGAGGAGACTCACTGTGATGGATGTTTCTTTTTGTTTGGTGTTGGTTTATGATTGTGTGTGTTATTGCTTATTTTTATTGCTTATTTTTATTGGTCTTATTGTTGCACTGTGGGTAATCTTTCATTTCACTGCACATTTATGTGTATGTGATGTGTATGTGTATGTGACAAATAAATTGACTATTGATTATTGACTATTGAGTGGGATAGGCCCTTGAGTCGCTGGTTTTCGTCAGCTTGCCGTCGCCTATGTGGTAGGTTGTCTTACCTTGTCGCGGGCATTGTCGTGGACATTGTCGTACGGTTATTATTTTCGGCGATCTGCTACGGCTTTGACAGTCGCCAGCAGTCGCCTAAAAAATCGCCAAAGTGGGACAGGCACTTTAGGCTTTTTTCAATGTTGCTTTTCCACCAGATGGCACCATAGATTACTCAAATCTTGTGTCGAATGAGTAAGGACATTCATACAGTCATGCCGTGCGGAAACAGTCCCATCAGCCCATCTTGCGTAGGGACAGAACCTTCGGCCCACAATGTCCGTGTTGTACACAAGGCCAGGTTCAACCAATCTTTGCCTGCGCATGATCCGTATCTAGGGTTGCCAACTTACTCACTCCCAAATAATGGACAAAGGGTGGCGTCACCCCTGCGCCCCACGTGACCTCACCCAGCCAGCGGCCACGTGCTCCCGCTCCACTAATGGCGGCCGCCCGGGCCGTGAGGAGGGTTGCATAGCAACCTCCGTTAGGCTTCCCCCGGGCCTGCAGTGTCCAGGCCTACAGCGGGCCCCGGGCCTGCAGTGTCCAGGCCTGCAGTGTCCAGGCCTGCAGCGGTCTCGGGGCTACAGTGTCTGGGCCTATAGTGTCCAGGTCTACAGTGGGCCCCTGGGCTACAGTGTCTGGGCCTACAGTGGCCCCCGGGGCTACACTGTCTGGGCCTATAGTGTCCAGGTCTACAGTGGGCCCCTGGGCTACAGTGTCTGGGCCTACACTGTCTGGGCCTACAGCGGCCCCTGGGGCTACAGTGTCTGGGCCTATAGTGTCCAGGTCTACAGTGGGCCCCTGGGCTACAGTGTCTGGGCCTACACTGGGCCTACAGCGGCCCCCGGGCTACAGTGTCCGGGCCTACAGTGTCCAGGCCTACAGTGTCCAGGCCTACAGCAGCCCCCGGGTTACAGTGTCCGGGCCTACACTGTCTGGGCCTACAGCGGGCCCCGGGCCTACAGTGTCTAGGCCTACAGTGTCTAGGCCTACAGCGGCCCCCGGGCCTACACTGTCCGGGCCTACAGCGGCCCCCGGGCTACAGTGTCCGGGCCTACAGCGGCCCCCGGGCTACACTGTCCGGGCCTAATACAGGACAACGGCGGTCCCATACGGGACAAACCAATTTAACCCAAAATACAGTACGACCCGGCTAATACAGGACAGTTGGCAACCCTATCCATATCTCTCCATTACCCTGCATGTCCATGTGCTTATGTAAAAGCCTCTTAAATGCCACTATCGTATCCGTCTCCACCACCACCCCAGGTCCCCGCCAATTTATTTTTTTAAATGTTTTTAATTATTACATCATAATCTCCTTTAAACTGCCTCCGTTCCCTTAAACCTCTCGGGCTTGACTGGAGTGGCACCTTGTTTCCACGGATTGTCACCGTGTCGTGGTGGAGAAGCTCGTGTGGTCCCGAGATCCTGAGAGCGATGCCGTCTGGAGCTACGCTCCTGGTAGGGTCACCCATGGCGGTGAGGTCGAGGGGGGAGGTTCCTGACAAAGCGCGATCCAACGGAGACCTCAACGGTGGAACAGGCGGAGGGAGGGTGACGGCTGACTTCAGTGGAGCGTCACAACGGCTGGGAAGGCGGATGGATGAAGGCTGCAGCAGAAAAGGGTCCCCGGTCGTCTTGGACTCCACGCCACTGGATCCTGATCCTGCACTGATTGTGAATGATCAGCCATGATCATGGTGAATGGCGGTGCTGGTTCAAAGGGCCAAATGGCCTCCTCCTGCACCTATTGTCTATTGTCTCTGGCAGCACATTCCACACACCCACCACTGTCTGAGTGAAAAAGTTGCCCCTCATTAAATTCCTTCCCTCTCATCATATGAGCTTCATGTTAAAGAATAACTTCATGTTTGTTAAACAAATTACATTGGTGCTTGCATTGAAATCGGTATAAATCTTCATTTGATGAAATATCATATCATATCATATCATATATCTACAGCCGGAAACAGGCCTTTTCGGCCCTCCAAGTCCGTGCCGCCCAGTGATCCCCGTACATTAACACTATCCTACACCCACTAGGGACAATTTTTACATTTACCCAGCCAATTAACCTACATACCTGTACGTCTTTGGAGTGTGGGAGGAAACCGAAGATCTCGGAGAAAACCCACGCAGGTCACGGGGAGAACGTACAAACTCCTTACAGTGCAGCACCCGTAGTCAGGATCGAACCTGTGTCTCCGGCGCTGCATTCGCTGTAAAGCAGCAACTCTACCGCTGCGCTACCACTGAGGTTTAGGTTTACCATTGTCACGTGTACTAAGGTACAGTGAAAATCTTTGTTTTTGCAAGCTATCCAAAATGGATCCCAACTTTTAAGAAACAGTTGGATAGGTGCATGGATAGAACGGGTTTGGAGAGTTATGACCAAACATAATAGAGCAGACCAATATAATAATCTTATATTGTCAGACTGATTGCAATAGGGAGGAGCAAAGCTGTAAAACAGAAGTGGGAGTGGGGCGAAGCCTGGCAAGTGATAGGTGGATACACGTGAGGGATAGAAACATAGAAGCATAGAAAATAGGTGCTGGAGGAGGCCATTCGGCCCTTCGAGCTAGCACCCCCATTCAATGTGATCATGGCTGATCATCCACAATCAGTACCCCGTTCCTGCCTTCTCCCCATACCCCCTGACTCCGCTATCCTTAAGAGCTCTATCTAACTCTCTCTTGAATGCATTCAGAGAATTGGCCTCCACTGCCTTCTGAGGCAGAGAATTCCACAGATTCACAACTCTCTGACTGAAAAAGTTCTCCCTCATCTCCGTTCTAAATGGCCTACCCCTTATTCTTAAACTGTGGCCCCTTGTTCTGGACCCCCCCAACATTGGGAACATGTTTCCTGCCTCTAACGTGTCCAACCCCTTAATAATCTGATATTGTCAGACTGATTGCAGTGGGGAGGATCATAGCTGTAAAACAGAAGTGGGAGTGGGGCGAAGCCTGGCAAGTGATAGGTGGATACACGCAAAAAAAAACACATAGAAAATATGTGCAAAGAAGCACATATCACAGCCCCCCTTTGCTGGGCACTTACATCACCGCCAGCGGAGGCAAGGCAGGCACTACCAGGGGGGGGGGCAAGGCAGGCACTACCAGAGGGGGGGGGCAAGGCAGGAACTACCAGGGAAGGGCAAGGCAGGCTCTACCAGGGGGGGGGGCAAGGCAGGCACTACCAGGGAGGGGGCAAGGCAGGCACTACCAGGGGGGGGGCAAGGCAGGCACTACCAGGGGGGGGGCAAGGCAGGAACTACCAGGGGGGGCAAGGCAGGCACTACCAGGGAGGGGGCAAGGCAGGCACTACCAGGGGGGGGGGCAAGGCAGGCACTACCAGGGGGGGGGCAAGGCAGGAATTACCAGGGGGGGCAAGGCAGGCACTACCAGGGGGGGGGCAAGGCAGGCACTACCAGGGGGGGGGGCAAGGCAGGCACTACCAGGGGGGGGCAAGGCAGGCACTACCAGGGGGGGGGCAAGGCAGGAATTACCGGGGGGGGGGGCAAGGCAGGAATTACCGGGGGGGGGGGCAAGGCAGGCACTACCAGGGGGGGGGGCAAGGCAGGCACTACTGCCTGGGGCTACTACTGAGGCAGCGGGCTTTTCACAAGAGAGATCGCCATGGAAAGCAAGCTCACACATGACAGTGGGGAATGAATGACCGCCCTGCAGTGAGCGGTGATCAACAGCAGGACCACTCACACTCACCCACCCACACACCCACACACTCACCCACACACCCACACACTCACCCACACACTCACCCACCCACACACCCACACACTCACCCACCCACACACCCACACACTCACCCACACACTCACCCACCCACACACCCACCCACACACCCACACACTCACCCACCCACACACCCACCCACCCACACACCCACACACTCACCCACCCACACACCCACACACTCACACACCCACACACTCACCCACCCACACACTCACCCACCCACACACCCACACACTCACCCACCCACACACCCACACACTCACACACCCACACACTCACCCACCCACACACTCACCCACCCACACACCCACACACTCACCCACCCACACACCCACACACTCACCCACCCACACACCCACACACTCACCCACACACTCACCCACACACTCACCCACCCACACACCCACACACTCACCCACCCACACACTCACCCACACACTCACCCACCCACACACCCACACACTCACACACCCACACACTCACCCACCCACACACTCACCCACCCACACACTCACCCACCCACACACCCACACACTCACCCACCCACACACCCACACACTCACCCACACACCCACACACTCACCCACCCACACACCCACACACTCACCCACCCACACACCCACACACTCACCCACCCACACACCCACACACTCACCCACCCACACACCCACACACTCACCCACCCACACACCCACACACTCACCCACCCACACACCCACACACTCACCCACCCACACACTCACCCACCCACACACTCACCCACCCACACACCCACACACTCACCCACCCACCCACACACTCACCCACCACACACCCACCCACACACTCACCCACCCACACACCCACACACTCACCCACCCACACACTCACCCACCACACACCCACCCACCCACACACCCACACACTCACCCACCCACACACCCACACACTCACCCACCCACACACCCACACACTCACCCACTCACCCACACACCCACAAACCCACACACCCACACACTCACCCACACACCCACCCACACACTCACCCACCCACACACCCACACACTCACCCACCCACACACTCACCCACCCACACACTCACCCACCACACACCCACCCACACACCCACCCACACACTCACCCACCCACACACTCACCCACCCACTCACACACCCACCCACCCACACACTCACCCACACACTCACCCACCCACACACCCACACACTCACCCACCCACACACCCACACACTCATCCACACACCCACCCACACACCCACCCACACACTCACCCACCCACACACTCACCCACCCACACACCCACACACTCACCCACCCACACACTCACCCACCCACACACCCACACACTCACCCACTCGTCCCGTTGAGTTACTCCAGCTTTATTCTGTGTTTACCTTCCGAAGGAACTGCAGAGGTTGGATTCTTGAATAAAGCACAAAGTACTGGAGGACCTCAGCGGTAATTCCGGAGAGAGAGATAGAGGGACTCCAGACACTAGAAACGTGGAAACAATGAACTGCAGGTGCTGCTTTAACAAAAGAAGACACAGAGTGCTGGAGTAACTCAGCGGGTCGGGCAGCATCTGTGGAGAACATGGACAGTCAGATGTTCGGGCAGGTGGGTGGGAAGGACGGTATCAAACTGGCTGCATTGTGCACTGGTGTCATTTAAAGACCAGTTTACCTGGGGATGTCGCTGCCAGTCCCAGCCTTTGTGGATCCCACGACTGAGCTGCGAGGGAAGCAAACTGCAGATGCTGCTTTACACCGAAGATTAGACACAGAGTGGTGGAGGAGCTCAGCCGGACAAGGTGGCAGCGTCTCTGGAGAGAGAGAGAGAGAGAGAAGGGGGTGGAGACCCTTCTTCTACCGACCTGCCGGGTGGGACAGGCGGTGATGGAAGTGCCCAGCAAAGGGGGGGGCTGTGATATCTGCAGACTCACTCACGCAAGGTTGGAGGGGACTTTGTCTCAGGTCCCTCAATATCCCATCTGGTGCCAAACTAGAGCTGCTGCCACTGCCCTGGAACTAGGGGGGGGGGGGCAAGGCAGGCACTACCAGGGGGGGGGCAAGGCAGGCACTACCAGGGGGCAAGGCAGGCACTACCGGGGGGCAAGGCAGGCACTACCAGGGGGGCAAGGCAGGGACTACCAGGGGGCAAGGCAGGCACTACCAGGGGGCAAGGCAGGCACTACCAGGGGGGGCAAGGCAGGCACTACCAGGGGGCAAGGCAGGCACTACCAGGGGGGGCAAGGCAGGCACTACCAGGGGGCAAGGCAGGCACTACCAGGGGGCAAGGCAGGCACTACCAGGGGGCAAGGCAGGCACTACCAGGGGGGGGGGGGAGGGCAGCCACTACCAGGGGGGGCAAGGCAGGCACTACCAGGGGGCAAGGCAGGCACTACCAGGGGGCAAGGCAGGCACTACCAGGGGGCAAGGCAGGGACTACCAGGGGGGGGCAAGGCAGGCACTACCAGGGGGGGGGCAAGGTAGGCACTACCAGGGGGGGGGCAAGGTAGGCACTACCAGGGGGGGGGCAAGGCAGGGACTACCAGGGGGGGGCAGGCACTACCAGGGGGGGGCAAGGCAGGCACTACCAGGGGGGGGGGCAAGGCAGGGACTACCAGGGGGGGGCAGGCACTACCAGGGGGGGGGCAAGGTAGGCACTACCAGGGGGGGGGGCAAGGCAGGGACTACCAGGGGGGGGCAGGCACTACCAGGGGGGGCAAGGCAGGCACTACCAGGGGGGGGGCAAGGTAGGCACTACCAGGGGGGGGGGCAAGGCAGGGACTACCAGGGGGGGGCAGGCACTACCAGGGGGGGGCAAGGCAGGCACTACCAGGGGGGGCAAGGCAGGCACTACCAGGGGGGGCAAGGCAGGGACTACAAGGGGGGGGGGCAGGCACTACCAGGGGGGGGGGAGGGCAGGAGTTACCAGGGGGGTAAGGCAGGCATTACCAGGGGGGGGGGAAGGCAGGCACTACCAGGGGGGGGGGGGGGGGGGGCAAGGCAGGCACTACCAGGGGGGGGGGAGGGCAGCCACTACTGCCTGGGGCCACTACTGAGGCAGCGGGCTTTTCACAAGAGAGATCGCCAAGGAAACCAAGCTCACACATGACAGCGGGGAATGAATGACCGCCCTGCAGTGAGCGGTGATCAACAGCAGGACCGACCACTCACTTCCATCACCGCCTGTCCCACCCGGCAGGTCGGTAGAAGGAGGGTCTCCACCCCCTTCTCTCTCTCTCTCTCTCTGTCTCTCCAGAGACGCTGCCACCTTGTCCGGCTGAGCTCCTCCACCACTCTGTGTCTAATCTTCGGTGTAAAGCAGCATCTGCAGTTTGCTTCCCTCGCAGCTCAGTCGTGGGATCCACAAAGGCTGGGACTGGCAGCGACATCCCCAGGTAAACTGGTCTTTAAATGACACCAGTGCACAATGCAGCCAGTTTGATACCGTCCTTCCCACCCACCTGCCCGACCATCTGACTGTCCACGTTCCCCACAGATGCTGCCCGACCCGCTGAGTTACTCCAGCACTCTGTGTCTTCTTTTGTTAAAGCAGCGTTTTATCAGTTCATTGTTTCCACGTTTCCAGTGTCTGGAGTCCCTCTATCTCTCTCTCTCTCCGGAATTACCGCTGAGGTCCTCCAGTACTTTGTGCTTTATTCAAGAATCCAACCTCTGCAGTTCCTTCTGAAGGTGGACACAGAAAAAAGCTGGAGTAACTCAGCGGGACAGGCAGCATCTCTGGAGAGAAGGAATGGGTGACGTTGCGGGTCGAGACCCTTCTTCAGACCGCAGTTCCTTCTGTCTCTCTTCTACAAGTGAATGAATGTGCCTGTGTGAAATCGGGCACTGTTGCTTAACTTTACTGATTCACCCTTTTCAAATGGTTCCCAACGCTCAGTCTCCTGAACAATTCTGCAAGACCCTCTCTCACTGCTCCCCCTCTGTGATTACTCTCAGTCTGAAGAAGGGTCTCGACCCGAAACGTCACCCATTCCTTCTCTCCAGAGATGCTGCCTGTCCCGCTGAGTTACTCCAGCATTTTGTGTCTGTCTATGGTGTTAGCTAGCAACTGCAGTTCCTTCCTACACATTTAGTTCAGTTCAGTTTATTCAGTTCGGTTTAGTTCAGTTCAGTTTATTTAGTTCAGTTTAGTTTGGTTTGGTTTGGTTTGGTTTGGTTTGGTTTGGTTTAGTTTAGTTTAGTTTAGTTTAGTTTAGTTGGTTTGGTTTGGTTCGGTTCGGTTCGGTTCGGTTCGGTTTACTTTGATTCGGTTCGGTTCGGTTCGGTTTACTTTGATTCGGTTCGGTTCGGTTCGGTTTACTTTGATTCGGTTCGGTTCGGTTCGGTTTACTTTGATTCGGTTCGGTTCGGTTCGGTTTACTTTGATTCGGTTCGGTTCGGTTCGGTTTACTTTGATTCGGTTCGGTTCGGTTCGGTTTACTTTGATTCGGTTCGGTTCGGTTCGGTTTACTTTGATTCGGTTTGGTTCGGTTCGGTTTACTTTGATTCGGTTTGGTTCAGTTTGGTTTACTTTGATTCGGTTTGGTTCGGTTTGGTTTACTTTGATTCGGTTTGGTTCGGTTTGGTTTACTTTGATTCGGTTTGGTTCGGTTTGGTTTACTTTGATTCGGTTTGGTTCGGTTCGGTTCGGTTCGGTTCGGATCGGTTCGGTTCGGTTTAGTTTAGTTTAGTTTAGTTTAGTTTGCACGTTTAAATGTATATGAAGCTCACGAGTCGTTTGCAAAAAGTGGGACACAGTTTTATAACGGTGTACGTTTTACAGAGACACAGGCAACTGTTGATGCTGTAATCTGGAGTAAAACACAAAGTGCTGGAGGAACTCAATGGGTCTGGCAGCATCTGTGGAGGGAGTGGACTGACCAGGTTTCGGGTTGAGACCCTTCTTCAGACTGATTGGAGTCAGGGAGAGAAGGACTTTGTCCCGTCCCCATCTCTCTTTTCCAGCTTTCTCTGCACTGTGCCCCCTGACTGAGAGCCCACTTTGACTGTTAAACTCCCCCTTCATTGGATAACTCTGCTGACCGAAATGCCACCAGTTGTTAAGTTACTGGGCCAGCAACTTGAATTCAATCCAAAGACCTGAGTTTCGATCCCACTGTGAGTGCTTGGGATCATTAAATTTAAAAAAAATACATTTGGAACTGAAACAAAGGGCGGTCACGGTGGCGCAGCGGTAGAGTTGCTGCCTTACAGCGAATGCAGCGACGGAGTCCTGGGTTCGATCCGGAGTCTGTACGGAGTTCGTACGTTCTCCCCGTGACCTGCCTGGGTTTTCTCCTAGATCTTCGGTTTCCTCCCACACTCCAAAGACGTGCAGGTCTGTAGGTTAATTGGCTGGGCAAATGTAAAAATTGTCCCTAGTGGGTATAGGATAGTGTTAATGTGCGGGGATCGCTGGGCGGTACGGACCTGGTGGGCCGACTAACTGAAGAAGGTGTCTCACAAAAGTGCTGGAGTAACTCAGCGGGACAGGCAGCGTCTCTGGAGGGAAGGAATGGGTGGGGTTTCGGGCCGAGACCCCTTCTTCAGTTAGTCGTGGTGATCGCTGATAGGTGTGAACACGGTGGGCCGAAGGGCCTGTTTCTGCGCTGTATCTCCAAACTAAACTAAAACAAAAAAAA
Source organism: Rhinoraja longicauda (assembly GCF_053455715.1). Lineage (NCBI taxonomy): Eukaryota > Metazoa > Chordata > Chondrichthyes > Rajiformes > Arhynchobatidae > Rhinoraja > Rhinoraja longicauda. The sequence goes on along the minus strand of NC_135955.1, from coordinate 94,462,145 downwards.
TAAGTGCTTTGTGAAATACTTTTGAATTTCTTTTTGACTTTCAATCCATAGGGGAAAAGCTGATATGAATTCCATGAAATGAAACAAATCGCAGGGATTTTTGGTTCTCTTCTGAGGAACAAGGGAATCTTGGTTCACTGTGGGTAGGGTTGCCAACTGTCCCGTATTAGCCGGGACTTCCCGTATTTTCTGCTAAATTGGTTTGTCCCGTACGGGACCGCCCTTGTCCCGTATTAGGCCCGGACGCGCGCTGTAGGCCCGGACGCTGTAGGCCCGGATGCTGTAGGCCCAGACACAGTAGGCCCGGACACTGTAAGCCCGGATGCTGTAGGCCCCAACGCTGTAGACCCGGATACTGTAGACCCGGACACTCTAGGTTTCCAACATTTTAGCTCCGGACAGTGTAGGCCCGGAGGCCCGGGCGCCACCCAACTGAGGTTGCGTAGCAACCCGCCTCCGGGCCCGGGCGGCCGCCATTGGTGGAGCGGGAGCACGTGGCCGCTGGCTGGGTGAGGTCACGTGGGGCGCGGGGCGTGGGGCGGTGACGTCACCTTGTCCCGTATTTATGAGTGAGATCGGTGACACCCCTCGCTGTGTGTGATCTGCTGCTTGCCTCCTTCTCCCTGAAGCTCCATGGAACTGGAACAGAGAAATGAGTCGGGAGCCAAAGCAGCGGGCAGGAAGAAAGAGACCATCGCCAAGGTTTACGGTCAGCATGCAGTAAAACGAAGTCACACCTCAGGCACGGTTACAAAGGTAGTGCTCGTAAATGTTCTACAAACCTTATTTGACATTTCAGTTCGGGACCCTCTAGTTTTAGTTTGGAATTAAAGGACGTTCTTTCAGGAAGGAGATGGGGAGAAATTTCTTTCGTCAGAGGGTGGTGAATCTGTGGAACTCATTGCCACAGAAGGCAGTGGAGGCCGAGTCAGTGGAGATTTCTAAAGCAGAGATAGATTGATTCTTGATTAGTACGGGTGTCAGAGGTGATGGGAGAAGGCAGGAGAATGGGGTTAGGAGGGAGAGATAGATCAGCCGTGATTGAATGGCGGAGTAGACTTGATGGGCCGAATGGCCTAATTCTTCTACTATTCCTCACGACCTTTTGAGATACAGTGCAGAAACATGCCCTTCAGCCCACCGAGTCCGTGCCGACCAGCACTAACACTATCCTACACACACACTGGGGACAATTTACAATTATACCAAGCCAATTAGCCTTCTACTCTATCCCAATCTCACACTTTTTGCCTTTTCATCTCTGGCCTTTGTCCAATCATCTGCCTATCAAAAATCCCCCTCAACAGTATCCACCCATCACTCGCCACGTTTGGCCCTGCCCCGACTCGCTTCCACCATTCCCTCCAACAGCCACCACAGTCAGTCTGAAGGAGGGTCCCGACCTGAAACGGTGCCATTCCATCTTCTCCAGATTTGCTGCCTGACCCATTGAGGTACTCAATGCATATTGCATAAACCAAGCATTTGCAGATCCCCATATTTAAGACTTCAGAGAAGGGGGAGGGTAGGAGAAGAAAATTAATGTTTGCGTCAGCGGGTTGGAACGGTGGAGCTGTAAAGGGAATTCGCCGACTCGGAACAAATGCTGGCGAGGCCGCACGCGTGGGAGGAGACCGGAGCACCCGGAGAAAACCCACGAGGTCACAGGGAGAAGGTACCTGCTCCCCAAACTGACAGCACCCATCAGTGGTTGGAATTAAAACGCGGTCTCTGGCGCTGTGAGGCAGCGGCTCGACCAGTTCCACCAGAGTGACAATAGACAATAGGTGCAGGAGGAGGCCATTCGGCCCTTCGAGCCAGCACCGCCATTCAATGTGATCATGGCTGATCATTCTCAATCAGTACCCCGTTCCTGCCTTCTCCCCATACCCCCTGTTGCCGCCACTGTAAAACCTGTGAAGATCTTTGATTAAAACATCCTTGCAATATTATGAACGAGTTATTTAAAAATATATATACACACCGATCAGCCAAAACATTCTGACCACTGACAGGCAAAGTGAATAACATTGACTATCTTGTTAAAATGGCACCTGTCAAGGGGTGGGATATATTAGGCAGCAAGTGAACAGTCGGTACTTGAAGTTGATGTGTTGGATGCAGGAGAAATGGGCAGGAGTAAAGACCTGAGCGACTTTGACAAGGGCCAAATTGTTCTGGCCAGACGACTGGGTCAGAGCATCTCTGAAACGGCAAGGCTTGTGGGGTGCTCCTGGTCAGCAGTGGTGAGTACCGACCGACAGTGGTCCGAGGAGGGACAAACCACAAACCGGCGACAGACAGGGTGTTGGGCGCCCAAGGCTCATCGATGCGCGAGGGCAACGAAGGCTATCCCGTCTGGTCCGAACCGACAGAAGGTCGACTGTGGCACAAGTCACAGAAAATGTTAATGGTGGTCACGGGAGGAATGTGTCACAATACACAGTGCATCGCACCCTGCTGCGTATGGGGCTGCACACGGAGGACCAACAGCATATTAGGCAGGTGGGCATAATGTTTTGGCTCATCAGGTCATAATGTTTCGGCTGATCTGTGTATTTCTGATTATGTTTTTGCATCAATGTCTGTTTTTTTCATGGTTCTTTCATTTGGCATTTTTATTTATGATGTATTTTTAACATAACATTAAAACGAATCCACGCGAGTCATAATGCACGGAGCTAAAATATTGGCCTTCATAAGTTAGCAGCACAATGGCGCAGCAGTGGAGTTGCTGCCTACCTGCACCAGGTGCGGTCTGTACAGAGTTTGTACGTTCTGCTTGTGACCACATAGGTTTTCTCCTGGTCCAGCACTCTGTGAAACGTCACCTATCCGTGTTCTCCAGAGATGCTGCCTGACCCGCTGAGTTACTCCAGCACTCTGTGAAACGTCACCTATCCATGTTCTCCAGAGATGCTGCCTGACCCGCTGAGTTACTCCAGCACTCTGTGAAACGTCACCTATCCATGTTCTCCACAGATGCTGCCTGGGCCGCTGTGTTACTCCAGCACTCTGTGAAACGTCACCTATCCGTGTTCTCCACAGATGCTGCCTGACCCGCTGAGTTACTCCAGCATTTTGTGATACCTTCGATTTGTACCAGCATCTGTAGTTATTTTCCTACACTATTTAGACTTAGTATTGTCACTTGCACCATGATAAAAGATTTTCATTGTATCTTGGTACACATGACAATAATCTAAACTAAACCAAACGAATGTACAGTGAAAAACTTTGTTTTACACGCTACCCAATCAAAATTATATCATACTACGTAAATTAAACCAAGTCAATAGTCAATAGACAATAGACAATAGGTGCAGGAGGAGGCCATTCGGCCCTTCAAGCCAGCACCACCATTCAATGTGATCATGGCTGATCATTCTCAATCAGTACCCTGTTCCTGCCTTCTCCCCATACCCCCTGACTCCGCTATCCTTAAGAGCTCTATCCAGCTCTCTCTTGAATGCATTCAGAGAATTGGCCTCCACTGCCTTCTGAGGCAGAGAATTCCACAGATTCACAACTCTCTGATTGAAAACGTTTTCCCTCATCTCAGTTCTAAATGGCCTACCCCTTATTCTTAAACTGTGGCCCCTGGTTCTGGACTCCCCCAACATTGGGAACATGTTTCCTGCCTCTAACGTGTCCAACCCCTTAATAATCTTATACGTTTCGATAAGATCCCCTCTCATCCTTCTAAATTCCAGTGTATACAAGCCTAGTCGCTCCAGTCTTTCAACATATGACAGTCCCGCCATTCTGGGAATTAACCTAGTAAACCTGCGCTGCACGCCCTCAATAGCAAGAATATCCTTCCTCAAATTTGGAGATCAAAACTGCACACATTACTCCAGGTGTGGTCTCACTAGGGCCCTGTACAACTGCAGAAGGACTTCTTTGCTCCTATACTCAACTCCTCTTGTTATGAAGGGCAACATTCCATTGGCTTTCTTCACTGCCTGCTGTACCTGCATGCTTCTTTTCAGTGACTGATGCACTAGGACACCCAGATCTCGTTGTACGTCCCCTTTTCCTAACTTGACACCATTCAGATAATACTCTGCCTTCCTATTCTTACCACCAAAATGGATAACCTCACACTTATCCACATTAAACTGCATCTGCCATGCATCCGCCCACTCAAGTACAAAAGGGAAGACACAAAGTGCAGAATATAGTTCTCATCTTTGTTCCAGAGACAAAGTCCAATGTCCATAATGGGGTAGAGGTAAATTGGACAGTAATCTAGCTTATGGAAGGGCCGTTCAGAAGCCTGATAACAGAGGGGAAGAAGAAACTCAAAAACTGGTCACAATTTTTGGAAACTTGGGTTTCAGAGAGAGTTTATTATTGTCAGGATGTAGAGTGAAAAAGCTTTTGAGTTGCATGATATCCAGTCACTCTCTGGTTGTGGGAGGATGGTTCAGTTGCCTGATAACAGCTGGGAAGAAACTGTCCCTGAATCTGGAGGTGTGCGTTTTCACACTTCTGTACCTCTTGCCCGATGGGAGAGGGGAGAAGAGGGAGTGGCCGGGGTGAGACTGGTCCTTGATTATGCTGCTGGCCTTGCCGAGGCAGGGTGAGGTGTAGATGGAGTCAATGGAAGGGAGGTTGGTTTGTGTGATGGTCTGGGCTGCGTCCACAGTTCTCTGCAGTTTTTGTGGTCTTGTAAGGAGCTGTTCCCAAACCACTGAGATAGCCCTGGACATGGACATATACTGTTGCAATGGGAGGCATCAGTCAGGGACTTGGTAGGGTTGCCAACTTCCTCACTCCCAAATACGGGACAAGGTGACGTCACCGCCCCGCGCCCTATGTGGCCTCACCCAGCCAGCGTCCACGTGCTCCCGCTCCACCAATGGCGGCCGCCCGGGCCGGAAGGCGGGTTGTGTAGGGAAAAAAAACTTCAGATATTTTAGATTTTTAGATTTAGATTTAGAGATACAGCGCGGAAACAGGCCCACCGGGTCCGCGCCGCCCAGCGATCCCCGCACATTAACACTATCCTACACACACTAGGGACAATTTTTTTAAAACATTTGCCCAGCCAATTAACCTACATACCTGTACATCTTTGGAGTGTGGGAGGAAACCGAAGATCTTGGAGAAAACTCACGCAGGTCACGGGGAGAACGTACAAACTCCGTACAGACGGCGCCCATAGTCAGGATCGAACGTTAGTCTCTGGCGCTGCATTCGCTGTAAGGCAGCAACTCTACCGCTGCGCCACCGTGCCGCCCTTTTGGTTTAAATCGAAGGCAGACACAAAAAGCTGGAGTAACTCAGCGGGTCAGGCAGCATCTCTGGAGAGAAGGAATGGGGTTGTAGGGAGATAGGGATTGGCTGGGAGAGTTCGAACCCTCGGATTGGCTAGCGATGTCACCAGGTGTGCCAGCGCGGGAGGGACAAGGAGTCTAGTGTTGAACTCCGTCTAGGTAAGACGTTTTGTTGGTTGTCTACAGTTTTGAGTGTTGCGATTGTCACGGAGTTTTTGCCCATGCAATAAACTTTGTCTGCAACATCCATCCGCTACCAGACTCGCCACATTGGTGACCCCGACGTGATCAACGATCACAAGAACATGTCGCAGGAAGGAGAGAGCAGTGGGCAGTCGAACGCGGGCGGCGTTCACCTGCCCCCGTTCTGGGCCCACCAACCGCACCTGTGGTTCATGCAGGCAGAGGCCCAGTTCTACCTCAAGAAAGTTGCGGAGGACCAAGAGAGTCAGAAGAAAGGGAAACGAGAGATATAGACGGTGATGTGTAGTGATATAGAACAATGAATGAAAGATACGTCACCCATTCCTTCTCTCCAGAGATGCTGCCTGACCCGTTGAGTTACTCCAGCTTTTTGTGTCTACCCGTGAGGCGGGTTGCTAGGCAACCTCCGTTAGGCGGCACCGGGGCCTTCGGGCCTACACTGTCCACACCGCACCTACATGTCCGGAAGGTAGGCGCAGATTTTAACCAGCATCTGCAGAGGGGGTATGGGGAGAAGGCAGGAACGGGGTACTGATTGAGAATGATCAGCCATGATCACATTGAATGGCGGTGCTGGCTCGAAGGGCCGAATAGCCTCCTCCTGCACCTATTGTCTATTGTCTATTTTTTACGACCACACTGTCCTACACCGGCCTACAGTGTCCGGGCCTACAGTGTACGTGCCTACAGTGTCGGGGCCTACAGTGTCCGGGCCTACAGTGTCCGGGCCTACAGTGTCCGGGCCTACAGTGTCCGGGCCTACAGTGTACGGGCCTACAGTGTCCGGGCCTACAGTGTCCGGGCCTACAGTGTCTGGGCCTACAGTGTCTGGGCCTACAGTGTCCGGGCCTACAGCGCCCCCCGGGCCTAAAATGGGACAAGGGCGGTCCCGTAAAGGGACAAACCAATTTAGCCCGAAATAAGGGATGTCCCGGCTAACACGGGACTGTTGGCAACCCTAGGACTGGGACAGAATGCGAGACGCGAGAGACAAAGGCGTTGGTTGCTAAGGCTGGAATTACTGTGTGCTGTTGTAGCTACCAACCGGAGATGTATTGAATTGGTCAGACTGATTGATACCTGCCTGAGAGTTTGTTTGGGCGCTTTTACACCCTGCAACCTGCTACATTTAGAACACTGGAACATCGCCTGTCCATTTCCCTCCACGGATGCCGACAGACCCGCTGAGTTCCTCCAGCACTTTGTTCATTGTTGGCTGAGCGATGCTTCTAGTTTAGAGATACAGCGTGGAAACAGGCCCTTCGGTGCATCGGTTTATATTTACCAAACCAATTATTCTACAAACCTGCACGGCTTTGGAGTGTGGGAGGAAACCGAAGATCTCGGAGAAAACCCACGCGGGTCAAGGGGAGAACGCACAGACTCCGTACAGACAGCGCCCGTGGTCGGGATGGAACCCAGGTCTCTGCCGGCGTGCAGCGTAGGTTTACTAGGTTAATTCCCGGAATGGCGGGACTGTCATATGTTGAAAGACTGGAGCGACTAGGCTTGTATACACTGGAATTTTGAAGGATGAGAGAAGATCTTATCGAAACGTATAAGATTATTAAGGGGTTGGGCACGTTAGAGGCAGGAAACATGTTCCCAATGTTGGGGGAGTCCAGAACAAGGGGCCACAGTTTACGAATAAAGGGTAGGCCATTTAGAATTGAGATGAGGAAAAACTTTTTCAGTCAGAGAGTTGTGAATCTGTGGAATTCTCTGCCTCAGAAGGCAGTGGAGGCCAATTCTCTGAATGCATTCAAGAGAGAGCTAGATAGAGCTCTTAAGGATAGTGGAGTCAGGGGGTATGGGGAGAAGGCAGGAACGGGGTACTGATTGAGAATGATCAGCCATGATCACATTGAATGGCGGTGCTGGCTCGAAGGGCCGAATGGCCTCCTCCTGCACCTATTGTCTATTGCATTCACTGTAAGGCAGCAACTCTACCGCTGCGCCACCGTGCTGCCTCTAGTTTGGGAGGGATGGGGGGGAAGGGGGGAGAAGGGGGTTCCATCAAGATCTGGGCTTGCCCACATCTCACCATCTGCCCGACCACCCTCCCAACTTGGGTCGCCAACTGTCCCGTCCGCGTTAGCCGGGACGTCCCGTATTTTGGGCCAAGTTAGTTTGTCCCGCGCGGGACCGCCCTTGTCCCGCATTGGTCGGGCCGCCAACCATTGGTCCCCTCGCTCCCGAATAAGGGACAAAGGGCGTCGTCACCCGGCCGCCATTGGTGGAGCCAATGGTGGAGGGGCTGGATGAGGTAACGTGGGGGCGCAAGGGTGGCGATGTGTCTGGGAGCGAGTAAGTTGGCGGCCCGACTCCCAACAAACGGCTCCTGGAACTGGCCGGACTCCAGTCCCGACTGAGAGGAGGTGCTCCCACTTTCGTTTCTCCCTGGCTTCTAAGAACTTGGACACGCGCCCCTCTGTCGGAAGCGGCCTGTGCAGGAGAACCGCAGACCCGTGTATGTGTGCGATTAGGGGTTCCAACCCGAGGCGACGCCACACCGCGCGGACCTCCTGAGCGGGGCAGATACCACCGCTGCCGGCGACAGGCCGAGCGAGCAACCAGCTTTTTGAAAAAAAAACTTTGGCCAACTTTGCAATCCTTTCCAGTTTTAAAATCTCGTCATAATTTCGGAGGGTGGCGACTAAGCGGGATGATTGAGACGTCGGGCCATGTATCTAGGAGGTCGTGGAGGCCCACTCGCTGAGCTTACAATACTCGAAATAGGTAGTATAAGAAAATAACTGCAGATGAAGTCTGAAGAAGGGTCTCGACCCGAAACATCACCCATTCCTTCTCTCCTGAGATGCTGCCTGTCCTGCTGAGTTACTCCAGCACTTTGTGAATAAATACTTGAAATAGGGATCGATAGGTTGTTGGATGTGAAGGGGGGGGGGGGGGGGGGGGCGTGGGCTTGGTGCAGGTAGGGAATGCTTATTGATCGGTGGAATAGTTCAATAATTGGCCAGGCAAAGCAGCATCTGTGAAGAGGAAGAGGCTCGGGAAATGCAGACGCTGGAATGTGGAACAAACTGGTCAGAGGCGGGACATGTGTTGGTCGGTGCGGGCAAGTTGGGTCGAAGGGCCTGTTTCCAGGCTGTACGACTCTATGTTCAAGGGATATATGGGGAAAAAGCAGGAACGGGGGTACCGATTGTGGATGATCAGCCATGATTACGTTGAATGGCGGTGCTGGCTCGAAGGGCCGAATGGCCCACTCCTGCACTCCTATTTTTTCCACTTTTCTACATCCCACAACACGCTGGAGGAACTCAGCGGGTTGGGCAGTATCTGTGGAGGGAAATGGATTGAGCAAGACACAAAGTGCTTGGGTAACTCAGCGGGTCAGGCCAGTTTGGGTCGGGACCTATCTTCAGACTGGTGGAGTAGCATGGAGTGATGGAGGTTTTGTTTCCACCCCCTCTCTCCCCAAACCCCCACCCATCTCTCTTTGCCAACTACCTCCTCCCTATTCCATCAGTCTGAAGATGGGTCCCAACCTGAAACATCATCTCTCCATTCCCTCCACAGATGCTGCCTGACCCACTGAGTTCCTCCAGCACTTTGTGTCAATCTTCGATGTAAACCAACATCTGCAGTTCCTTCCTACCTACACACTTTGTGTCTGCCACTGTGCATAGAAACATTGGTAGGGACCTTTACGTTTAGGGACCTTTCTTCTGAACGGGGTGGGGTGGGGGGGAGGGGGGGGGGGAGTTGGTGCGGTTATAGTTTTCCTGAACCGTGACTTGTGCGCGCGTTACTGCAATCTGGGGGATTGTTTAATGTCAGTTTTGGGTCGGTACCCTTCTTCAGTCTGAAGAAAGGCCCAGACCCAAAACGTCACCCATCCTTTTTCTCCAGAGATGCTGCCTGACCCGCAGGGTTACTCCAGCACTTTGAGTCTATCTTGGGTATAAACGAGCATCTGCAGTTCCTTTCTACACACTCTATCCTATCCTCGATGGACCGAAGGAAGGGGTGCCAACTATCTCACTCCCAAATAAGGGACAAGGTGACGTCACCGCCCTGCGCCCCACGCGACCTCACCCAGCCAGCGGCCACGTGCTCATGCTCCACCAATGGCAGCCGCCCGGGCCGGGAGGCGGGTTGCTACACAACCTCCGTTAAGTGGAATCCGGACCTACACTGTCCGGGCCTACACTGTCCGGGCCTACACTGTCCGGGCCTACACTGTCCGGGCCTACACTGTCCGGGCCTACACTGTCCGGGCCTACACTGTCCGGGCCTACACTGTCCGGGCCTACACGGTCCGGGCCTACACGGTCCGGGCCTACACGGTCCGGGCCTACACGGTCCGGGCCTACACGGTCCGGGCCTACACGGATCCGGGCCTACACGGTCCGGGCCTACACGGTCCGGGCCTACACTGTCCGGGCCTACACTGTCCGGGCCTACACTGCCCGGGCCTACACTGTCCGGGCCTACACTGTCCGGGCCTACACTGAGTTCTGTAGATCAATTTTTAATGAATGCAAATTTTTCTTTAAATTTTTAAAGATAAATGCTGCAGAAGTTAGGGTAACTACAACATTAAGCTTTACGTGTACAACTATTTACAGGAGTACCATCAACTCAAAGAAGGCACGTTTTTTCCTGAAATCGGCAAAGATCAGCCAGGAATCTCCTCCTTGCCATCAACACAGAAAGTAAGTTATGATTAAACATTTGTTGTATAGTTTTGTTCATGTGGTGTGAATTAAACTCAACCGGGAACGATCGGGTTCATAAATTCATGTTCCATAGAAACATAGAAAATAGGTGCCGGAGTAGGCCATTCGGCCCTTCGAGCCTGCACCGCCATTCAATATGATCATGGCTGATCATCCAGCTCAGTAACCTGTACCTGCCTTCTATCCATACCCCCTGATCCCTTTAGCCACAAGGGCCACATCTAACTCCCTCTTAAATATAGCCAATGAACTGGCCTCAACTACCTTCTGTGGCAGAGAATTCCACAGACTCACCACTCTCTGTGTGAAGAAATGTTTTCTCATCTCGGTCCTAAAAGACTTCCCCCTTATCCTTAAGCTGTGACCCTTGGTTCTGGACTTCCCCAACATCGGGAACAATCTTCCTGCATCTAGCCTCTCCAACCCCTTAAGAATTTTATATGTTTCAATAAGATCCCCCCTCAGTCTTCTAAATTCCAGCGAGTATAAGCCTAGTCTATCCAGTCTTTCTTCATATGAAAGTCCTGCCATCCCAGGGATCAATCTGGTGAACCTTCTCTGTACTCCCTCTATGGCAAGAATGTCTTTCCTCAGATTAGGAGACCAAAACTGTACACAATACTCCAGGTGCGGTCTCACCAAGGCCCTGTACAACTGCAGCAGAACCTCCCTGCTCCTATACTCAAATCCTCTTGCTATGAATGCTAACATACCATTCGCTTTCTTCACTGCCTGCTGCACCTGCACGCTTGCTTTCAAAGACTGGTGTACCACGACACCCAGGTCTCGTTGCATCTCCCCTTTTCCTAATTGGTCACCATTCAGGTAATACTCTGCTTTCCTGTTCTTGTCGCCAAAGTGGATAACCTCACATTTATACGAGCAGAATTAGGCCATTCGGCCCATCAACTCTACTCCACCATTCAATCACGGCTGATCTATCCGTCCATCCTAACCCCATTCGCCTGCCTTCTCCCCATAACCCCTGACACCCATATGGTGGCGCAGTGATAGATAATAATAATAATAATAATAATAATAAAATTGTTGAGAACATTAACGATGCAGTGGCGCTGGTTTGCGACGGGCTCGGTGATAGACGCCCCACACATCTCTGTCCTCCGTACAGCTGGCCAGCTCCCCTTTTGTCTCTACGTACACGTCTTCCATCAACGTCTCCAGCATGGTCTTGTTTGGTGGTCTCGGGTTCCGTCTTCCATGGGTGGCTCCCAACAGCACAACCTTGTTTGCTGGGGTTTCTGGACGGCGGTGGCAATGACCAGCGAGCCTCATCCTTCTCCACCTGATCTTCTCGGCCAGAGGTGGAATCTCCCCGTAGAGCTGGTCATTGGGGTGGTTTGTCCCGTATGGGACCGCCCTTGTCCCGTATTAGGCCCGGGGGTCACTGTAGGCCTGGACACTGTAGGCTCAGATGCTGTAGGTCTGGGCACTGTAGGTCCGGACGCTGTAGGTTCAGACGCTGTAGGTCTGGGCACTGTAGCCTGGACACTGTAGGCCCAAACGCTGTAGGTCCAGGCACTGTAGGCCTGGACGCTGTAGGCCCAGATGCTGTAGGTCTGGGCACTGTAGGTCCGGACGCTGTAGGTCCGGACAGTGTAGGCCCAGACAATGTGGGCCTGGGGGCCACTGTAGGTCCGGACAGTGTAGGTCCGGAGGCCCGTGTGCCGCCAAATGGAGGTTGTGTAGCAACCCGCCTGTCGGGCCGGGCGGCCGCCATTGGTAGAGTGGGAGCACGTGGCCGCTGGCTGGGTGAGGTCACGTGGGGCGCGGGGCGGTGACGTCACCTTGTCCCTTATTTGGGAGTGAGAAAGTTGGCAACCCTAACATGAACATCGAGTTGTGCTAGTGAATAAAGGCTTAGGATGAGTAATCCTGTAGCAGACAAGATGCCTGTGGAATGCAGTCCTGGATCCAGTCCTGGGTAACATAGCAACAAGTGAGAGCTACACAAATGCAGAGGATCACTGTGGAGACACTGACCTTTATGTGATGAGAATCAGAGCGAAAGTATTCAAAGATTACCAACAGGAACTAGCAGTGCCCGGTGCCAAGGTGGTGCAGCGGTAGAGTTGCTGCCTCACAGCGCCGGAGACCCGGGTTCCACCCCGACTACGGGTGCTGTCTGTACGGAGTTTGTACGTTCTCCCCGTGACCTGCGTGGGTTTTCTCCGGGTGCTCCGGTTTCCTCCCACATTCCAAAGACGTACAGGTTCGTAGGCAAATTGGCTTCGGTAAAATTGTAAATTGTCCCTCGTGTGTGTGGGGTAGTGTTAGTGTACAGGGATCACTTATCAATGTGGACTGGGTGGGCCGAAGGACCTGTTTCCACGCTGTGTCTCTAAACCAAACTAAACTAAACTAAACGAAATAATTCGAAGAAGGGTCTCGACCCGAAATGTCACCCATTCCTTCTCTCCCGAGATGCTGCCTGACCCACAAAGTTACTCGAGCATTTTGTGTCTGCCTTCGATAAACAATGAAGATGACGGATTGGAACTAAACTCATTTCAAGTTAGTGGCAAGCGATGTCATAATGAATCCTAAATATCACCATATTAATTCACTGCTGTTTTGTTCCCAATGCAGACCAGCTCAAAGTGTCAGTCTCTCTCAGAGCGTCTACACGATCTATTCTTCACACCCCGCATCCTGGACTCTCAACGAATTTCAGATCGGATCAATGGTCTTAAGGACAGCAAAGTAAGTTAGTGTAAAGTTATTAAATAGTATTCTTTTCATGAATAATGTGGTCAAGAAGGCCTTCGGCATATTGCCCTACATCAGTCAGAGCACTGAGTATAGAAGGTGGCACGGTGGTGCAGCGGTAGAGTTGCTGCCTCACATCGCCAGAGACCTGGGTTTGATCCCGACTATGGGTGCTGTCTGTACGGAGTTTGTACGTTCTCCCCGTGACCTGCGTGGGTTTTCTCCGGGTGCTCCGGTTTCCTCCCACACTCCAAATACGTACAGGTTTGTGGGTTAATTGGCTTAATATAAATGTAAATTGTCCCTAGTGTGTGCAGGGTAGTGTTCGTGTACGGGGATCGCTGGTTGGTGCGAACTCAGTGGGCCCACGGGCCTGTTTCTGCGCTGTATCTCTAAACTAAACTAAGATACATAAGATTCTGGGGTATACAAAATACAAGACACAGAGTGCTGGAGTAACTCAGCGGGTCAGGCAGCATCTCTGGAGAAAAGTAATAGGTGAAGTTTCAGGTCGGGACACTTCTTCAGACTGAATAGGAATTTGTGACGTTAGGTGTAGGTGTGAGGTGAAAGGAATAGGTGTCGAGATGATAAGATGGGTGTCAGACTGAAGAAGGGTCCCGACCCGAAACATCACCCATCCCTTTCCTCCAGAGATGCTGCCTGACCCGCTGAGTTACTCCAGCACTCTGTGAAACGTCACCTATCCATGTTCTCCAGAGATGCTGCCTGACCCGCTGAGTTACTCCAGCAGACTGTGTCTATTTTACACCGAGGGTGGTGGGTGTACGGAACGAGGTGCCAGAGATGGTCGTTTGCTCAGAGTAGGGGAATCAAGTACCAGAGGACATAGGTTTAAGGTGAGGGGGGGGGATAGATTTAATAGGAACCCGAGGGAAAAGCTTTCCACACAATGGGTGGTGGGTGTATGGAACGAGCTGCCGGAGGAGGTAGTTGAGGCAGGGACTATCGCAACATTTAAGAAACATTTAGACAGGGACATGGATAGGACAGATTTAGTGGGATACTAGACCAAGTGGACCGGTTGGGCCCAAACCTCTCCTGCATTGGTGCAGCACCCTGTCCTCTCCCCTCTCTCCACAACCCCCCCTCCCCTCTCCCTTCTCCCCCCTTCCTCCCTCCCTCCCTCCTCCCCTCCCCCTCCCCTCCCCCTCCTCTCCTTTTAAACTTTAAAATGTGAATCACTTTTCGATTTCAATAAAACTACTTGTATTATCACTAAAGTGACAACCGTGAGTAAGGTGGGCCTAACATTGTCGCGCTACCGTGTACCGTTTTGGCTGAAGTTCAGTCACAAACAAGATAACAAACGAGAGTTTTAGTATATAGATGGTCAAACGCAGGCAGGTGGGACTAGTGTAGTTTTAGTTTTTTAGGGATACAGCACGGAAACAGGCCCTTCGGCCCACCGGGTCCGCGCCGACCAGCGATCCCCGCACATTAACACCATCCTACACACAACGGTGGCAATTTTTATATTTACCAAGCCAATTGACCTACAAACCTGTACGTCTTTGGAGTGTGGGAGGTTACCGGAGATCTCGGAGAAAACCCACGCAGGTCACGGGGAGAACGTACAAACTCCGTACGGACAGCACCCGTAGTCGGGATTGAACCCGGGTCTCCGGCGCTGCATTCGCTGTGCGTCAGCAACTCTACCGCTGCGCCACCGTGACCGGCACCAAGATGTGACATGTTGTGGAGGAAAATAACTGCAGATGCTGGTACAAATCGAAGGTATCACAAAATGCTGGAGTAACTCAGCGGGTCAGGCAGCATCTCTGGAGAGAAGGAATGGGTGACGTTTTGGGTCGAGGCCCTTCTTCAGAAGATGGGACATGTTGGTCGGTGTGGGCAAGGCGGTGGGCAAGGCGGTGGGCAAGGTGGGGAAGGGCCTAGTTCCACACCAGGAATTTATGATTCTAATATTGTGAAATTAATTTCTATTCAATGCTATTCATTTTCTATTCATTTTCAGGCAGGTGAATGTCATTGGAAAGTTCCTTACAGAAAGCTCAGCGAGGATATCAACTCGAAAGTTAAGACACATTTGAAGGTACTGTTCAGTTGTCAGGTATTGATTTCTTTTAAAAGTTGGCATGTCCTCAAGCAAAGAGGTCCTTCTGCAGTTGTACAGGGCCCTGGTGAGACCGCACCTGGAGTATTGTGTGCAGTTTTGGTCTCCTAATTTGAGGAAGGACGTCCTTGCTATTGAGGCAGTGCAGCGTAGGTTCACCAGGTTAATCCTCAGGATGGCGGGACTGTCGTATGAGGAAAGATTGGAAAGACTGGGCTCGTATTCACTGGAGTTTAGAAGGATGAGAGGGGATCTTATAGAGACGTATAAAATTATAAAAGGACTGGACAGAAAAAAGTTCCCAATGTTGGGGGAGTCCAGAACCAGGGGCCACAGTTTAAGAATAAGGGGTAGGCCATTTAGAACGGAGATGAGAAAAAACTTTTTCAGTCAGAGAGTTGTGAATCTGTGGACTTCTCTGCCTCAGAAGGCAGTGGAGGCCAATTCTCTGAATGCATTCAAGAGAGAGCTAGATAGAGCTCTTAAGGATAGCGGAGTCAGGGGGTATGGGGAGAAGGCAGGAACGGGGTACTGATTGAGAATGATCAGCCATGATCACATTGAATGGCGGTGCTGGCTCGAAGGGCCGAATGGTCTCCTCCTGCACCTATTGTCTATTGTCTATTTAAAGATGTAATTATCGTGAGTATTTGAACAGGAAAGTGCTGTACTGAGTATTTGAACAGGGCACGTGCTCCCGCTCCACCAATGACAGTGCCGGGCGGCCGCTGGCTGGGTGAGGTCACGTGGGGGGGCGCGGGGGCGGTGACGTCACCCTTTGTCCCGTATTTGGGAGTGAGGAAGTTGGCAACCCGTAGTCAGGATGGAACGTGGGTCTCTGGCGCGGTGAGGCAGCAACTCTACCGCCGGGCCTCTCCAGCCTCCACATTCACCTGATTAAGGTCCAGGGACCTTCTCCAACTTCCCACGAGGCTGCCATCTTCTGATGTACCGATCTATGTTCAGTGTTCAATGATAACATTCATAGTGCCTTGGTGGATGGCACGGTGGCGCAGCGGTAGAGTTGCTGCCTCACGGCGCCAGAGACCCGGGTTCCATCCTGACTATGGGTGTTGACCGTGTGGAGTTTGGACATTCTCCCTGTGACTGTGTGGGATTTCTCTGGGTGCTCTGCTTTCCTCTCACATCCCAAAGACGTGCGGGTATTTTAGGTTAATTGGCCCACTGTAAAACTGCCCCTAGTGCGCAGGGAGTGGATGAGAAGGTGGGACGACATAGAACTGGTGTGAATGGTTGATCGATGGTCGGCACAGACTTCATGGGCCGAAGGGCCTGTTTCCACGCTGCATCCATCCATCCATAATGTACCAAATGGTGTTGGAAAGAACTGCAGATGCTGGTTTAAATCGAAGGTAGACACAAAGTGCTGGAGTAACTCAGTGGGTCACCTATCCATGTTCTCCAGAGATGCTGCCTGACCCGCTGAGTTACTCCAGCACTCTGTGAAACGTCACCTATCCATGTTCTCCAGAGATGCTGCCTGACCCGCTGAGTTACTCCAGCACTCTGTGTCTATCTTCGGTAGAAACCAGCATCTGCAGTTCATCCCTTCATATACTGAGTGTAGAAGTTGGGCAGTCATGTTACTTTTGTACCAGGCATTGATGTGGGCACATTTAGACTATTGTGTTCAGACTATTGTGTTCATCCACAATCAGTAAGCCGTGCCTGCCTTCCCCCCATATCCCTTGATTCCACTATCCCCTAGAGCACTCTCTGTAATAGCAAATATGTTATAGGGAATATGTTGTTAAGCTGGAAAGGGTGTGATTTTAACGGTGCTGCTGATTTTACGGATCTGCTCCTTAAAAGCTCCACCTGCCCGTCTTCTGGTTTTTTTCCAGCTTCACTTCCGTCAAAGGCATCTGAAAGAGATCGAGCCGCGAGGCTCAGCAGAGGTGGTGTCCGACGAGGAAGATGGCAGCCTCGTGGGAAGTTGGAGAAGGTCCCTGGACCTTAATCAGGTGAATGTGGAGGTTGGAGAGGCCCGGCGGTAGAGTTGCTGCCTCACCGCGCCAGAGACCCGCGTTCCATCCTGCCTACGGGTTGCCAACTTCCTCACTCCCAAATAAGGGACAAAGGGTGACGTCACCGCCCCCGCGGCCCACGTGACCTCACCCTGCCAGCGGCCACGTGCTCCCGTTCCACCAATGGCGGCCGCGGGAGGTCACGCGGGGGGGCGGTTACGTCACCCTTTGTCCCTTATTTGGGAGTGAGGAAGTTGGCAACCCTACTAATACGGGACAAGGACGGTCCAGTACGGGACAGACTAATTTAGCCCCAAATATGGGATGTCCCGGCTAATACGGGACAGTTGGCGACCCTAATCTCGACTACGGGCGCTGTCTGTACGGAGTTTGACCTGCGTGGGTTTTCTCCGAGATCTTCGGTTTCCTCCCACACTCCAAAGACGTGCAGGTTTGTAGGTAAATTGGCTTGGTAAATGTAAAAATTGTCCCTAGTGGGTGTAGGATGGTGTTAATGTGCGGGGATCGCTGGTCGGCGCGGACCCGGTGGGCCGAAGGGCCTGTTTTTGCGCTGTATCTCTAAACTAAACTATGAACTAATCTAGTGCATGATAAAAGAAAATGCTAATAGTACGAATGGAGGAACGGAATAAGAGTGTTCTAGAAACAGTGTAGACGGAGGAAGCAACAGCATTTCCTGGAATTGGAACATGGAAATAATTTCATGGGTGTATCTGAACTAATTTCAACAGCTTACAAAGGCTGACTTAACATGAGATATGGATACCAATTGTGACTGGGGTAAAATAATATTATCCAGTGGAATAAAGTAACTATGATACCTCATAGTATTTTATTTCATTCCTCACATGTTTAAACTATAATATTTGATCTTAATGTTTTAATATTTTATGTTTTATTCTTAATTGTTTACTGTATGTCGTGTTGTTACTTGTGAGCGGAGCACCAAGGCACATTGTTGTACGTGTACATACTTAGCTCATAAAACTTATTCAATCCAATTCAATTTAATTCAATAAAAAATTACTCAATTCAATTAAATTCAATTTAATAACAATTTATTCAATTCATTTCAATTTAATACAATAAAAATGTATTCAATTCAATTCAATAAAAATGTATTCAATTCAATTCAATTCAATAAAAAAATATTCAATTCAATTCAATAAAAATTTACTCATTTCAATTCAATAAAAAATTATTCAATTCAATTCAATTCAATAAAAATGTATTCAATTCAATTCAATTCAATAAAAATGTATTCAATTCAATTCAATTCAATAAAAATGTATTCAATTCAATTCAATTCAACAAAAATTTATTCAATTCAATTAAATCTTATCAGTCCGTTAACATATTGAATAGTATTTTCGAATGCATAATTAAAGTCCAGGGTTCAAATATTTTAACCATAAGGTTTTGTTTTCACAACCTTTAATAGTGGTATCAGTTGACTTAGAAATCCTGCTATAAATCTTCTGGCCTCAATTGGAAGCTTCATTTAGTTGAGTTTAGTTTAGTTTATTGTCATGTGTACCGAGGTACAGTGAAAAGCTTTTGTTGCATGCTAACCAGTCAGCGGAAAGACTATACATGATTACAATCGAGCCGTCCACAGTGTACAGACACAGAATGAATGAATAAGTTTATTGGCCAAGTATGTACACATACAAGGAATGTGCCGTGGTGCCCCGCTCGCAAGTAACAACACGAACATACAGAAAATTATTAAGCACAAAGCATAAAACATTAAAACATTAAGGATACAACATTACATGTGAGTGAAATAAACCAGAGCAAAAGGAGACTACAGACTTTGGGTTATAACATTTAGTGCAAGGTAAAGCCAGCAAAGTCCAATCAAGGATAGTCCAAGGGTCTACAATGGGGTGAATAGGAGGTCAGCACTGCTCTCTGGTTGTGGTAGGATGGTTCAGTTGCCTGATAACAGCCGGGAAGAAACTGTCCCTGAATCTGGAGGTGTGCGTTTTCACACTTCTGTACCTTTGCCTGATGGAAGAGGAGGTTTGGATCGATGAGAGATTCCTGGTGTTGGAGCCATTTCTTAGGAGATTCCAACAGTTTCCCAAGAAGTTCAGGTGTAGTCATTTCGCTGACTGGATGGCAAAAACAAAAGCTTCTCATTGAACCTCGGTACACGTGACAACCATAAACTAAACAAACTGGCCTCGGGTTTACACCTCACGCTGCCTCGGCAAGGCCAGCAGCATAATCAAGGACCAGTCTCACCCCGGCCACTCCCTCTTCTCCCCTCTCCCATCGGGCAAGAGGTACAGAAGTGTGAAAACGCACACCTCCAGATTCAGGGACAGTTTCTTCCCAGCTGTTATCAGACAACTGAACCATCCTACCACAACCAGAGAGCAGTGCTGAACTACTATCTACCTCTTTGATGACTCTCGGACTATCTTTGATCAGACGTTGCTGGCTTCACCTTGCACTTAATGTTATTCCCTTATCATGTATCTATATACTGTGAATGGCTCGATTGTAACCATGTATTGTCTTTCCGCTGACTGGTTAGCATGCAACAAAAGCTTTTCACTGCACACGTACACGGTACACGTGACAATAAACTAAACTCAACTAGCCTCTGAAATACACCTGTAAAATTTCAGGATAATGCGTGGGTATCCATGTCCTAGATCATTGAACTTCTAAGCACTTTCTGCTTTCTTAATATTCTGCTCCAATAAACATCCCAAATGATAAACTACTTCATGGGGATAACAAGAAATAATCTGTCATTCAAACAAGGCTGATCTATCTTTCCCTCTCAACGTTCTCCTGCCTTCTCCCCATAACCCCTGACAACCTTACTAACTCTTAAGTACGTTGGAGTGTACCTGGACTAGGGTTGCCAACTTTCTCACCCCGAAATAAGGGATAAAAGGTGACATCACTGACCCGCACCCCACGTGACCTCACCTAGCCAGCGGCCACGTGCTCCCGCTCTGCCAAAGGCAGCCGGGCCGGAAGGCGGGTTGCTACGCAATCTCCATTCGGCGGCGCCCGGGCCTCCGGGCCTACACTGTCTGGGCCTACAGCGGCCCCCTGGCCTACAGTGTCCGGGCCTACAGCGCCTCCTGGGCCTAATACGGGACAAGGGCAGTCCCGTACGGGACAAACCATTGTAGCCCAAAATACGGGATGTCCCGGCTAATACGGGACAGTTGGCAACCCTAACCTGGACAGTAAACAGGACTGGTCCAGGAACGCCAAGGCCCTGAACAAGAAAGGACAGAGCCGGCTGTATTTTTGAGTAGGCTCCGCTCCTTCAACATCTGCAGTAAGATGGTGCAGATGTTCTACCAATTGGAGGTGGCCAGTGCCATCTTCTTCGGTGCCTTGTGCTGGGGTGGCAGGGCGAAGACCGCGGACGCCAATAGGATCAACAAACTCATCGGGAAGGTAGACACAAAATGCTGGAGTAACTCAGCGGGTCAGGCAGCGTCTCAGGAGAGAAGGAATGGGTGACGTTTCGGGTCGAGACCCTTCTTCAGACTGAGGTTAGGGGAGAGGGCGGGACAAAGATAGTATGTAGTCGGAGACAGGAAGACTAGGGGGAGAACTGGGAAGGGGGAGGGGATGGAGATGGACAGAGGAACTATCTGGAGTTAGAGAAGTCAACGTTCATACCAATGGGGTGTAAATTGCCCAGGCGAAATATGAGGTTCTGTTCCTCCAATTTGCGCTGGGCCTCACTACAAAACTCATCAGGAAGGCCGGCTCCGTCCTGGGGGTGGAGTTGGAGTTGGATTCACATGGGGGGGGGGGGTCTTGGAGGGGAGGATGCTCCTCAAACTGCGGAGCATCCTGGACAATAACAGCTCACCCCCTCCGTGACACACCGGCCAACCTGAGGAGCATCTTCAGCAACAGACTGGTCCCACCAAGATGCAGCATGGAACGCCACAGGACATCCTTCTTACCTGTGGCGATCAAACTGTGCATCTCCTCCCCCTTCTGTCGTGGGGTAGACTGACTCCCCTTCCCCCTTCCCCCTCCCCTCCCCCCTCCCAATCTTTGCACATCCCCCAATCCTGGACATTTCTACTCGATAATTTAATTTCACGTTTGTGCAATAACTGGTCACTTAAATGTCATTATTATTATTACAATGCATATGACACTTTCAATGCCTTGTAATTATCTTTTGACTGGTGGCAGACCAATTTCCCTCCGGGATAAATAGAAACATAGACAATAGGTGCAGGAGTAGGCCATTCGGCCCTTCGAGCTAGCACCGCCAGTCAATGTGATCATGGCTGATCACTCTCAATCAGTACCCCGTTCCTGCCTTCTCCCCATACCCCCTGACTCCGCTATCTTTAAGAGCTCTGTCTAACTCTCCAGAGAATCTGTCTAACTCTAAAGCATCCAGAGAATCCGAAGATTAATGTAGGAAAATAACTGCAGATGCTGGTACAAATCTGTCTGAAGAAGGGACTCGACCCAAAACGTCACCCATTCCCTCTCTCCTAGATGCTGCCTGACCTGCTGAGTTACTCCAGTATTTTGTGAGCCCTAAGAATAAAGTGGTATCGTATCATATCATATCATATCATATATATACAGCCGGAAACAGGCCTTTTCGGCCCACCAAGTCCGTGCCGCCCAGCGATCCCCGTACATTAACACTATCCTACACCCACTAGGGACAATTTTTACATTCACCCAGCCAATTAACCTACATACCTGTACGTCTTTGGAGTGTGGGAGGAAACCGAAGATCTCGGAGAAAACCCACGCAGGTCACGGGGAGAACGTACAAACTCCTTACAGTGCAGCACCCGTAGTCAGGATCGAACCCGAGTCTCCGGCGCTGCATTCGCTGTAAAGCAGCAACTCTACCGCTGCGCTACCGGTATCGTATCATATGGTAATCGTGAACCTGCCAATATCTGCTTTAAAAATGGAGGTCAAGTCCTTGGACATTTTTAAGGCGGAGATTGATAGATTCTTGATTAGTATGGGTGTCAGGGGTTATGGGGAGAATGGGGCTGAGAGGGAGAGATAGATCAGCTGTGATTGAATGGCGGAGTAGACTCGATGGGCCAAATGGCCTGATTCTGCTCCTATGGCTTATGAACTTATGAACTTAGTGTCTTGGTCGGCATGGGTTAGATGGGCCGAAGAGCCTGTTTCCGTGCTGCCTGACTCTATGATTCTACAATGTACTTTAGTTTAGTTTAGAGATGCAGTGTGGAAACAGGCCTTTCGGCCCACCGTGTCCCTGCCGACCAACGATCATCCCGTACACTAGCACTATCCTACACACACCAGAGACAATGTACAGAAGCCAATTAACCTACAAATCTGCACGTCTTTGGAGTGTGGGAGGGAACCGGAGATCCTGGACAAAACCCACGCAGGTCACGGGGAGAACGTATAAACTCCGTACAGACGGCGCCCGTAGTCGGGATTGAACCCGGGTCTCCGGCGCTGTGAGGCAGCAACTTGACCGCTGCGCCACCGTGCTGCCCCTTCAGTAGCACTACCCCACCAACTTTATGTATAACTACTTTGACTTTGTTTTGCAGTCCAGTAACAGTTTAATGCCTGGGCCTGATGGCCGTCTCTCGCCTTGGCTCCAGCATAGTCCGACAGATGATGGCGGGGAGATGTGGTCCTCTGGTCTGATGGACTCGTTGGCACAAGGGGCAGAGGTGAAGCCCAGACCCCAACTGAGCGGGAGCGATGACAGTGAGAGATTCGCCCCGTCCTTTGCGCCCGGCGCTCGGGCTGTGAGCTCGCCGTCGGTTCCTTGCGCTGACGTGGACAAGGACCGTTCACCTCGACCAGGGCACGCCGGAAGTCCAGGGGCGATCGCTCTGGGCTGTTTGGAGACAAGGGGACCAACACGTTCTCAGGACAAGGAAGGCCTGTCTGTGACTTGCTCCCCAAACCACGCTCCTGCCAGGGAGCAGCCAAAGCACAATGGGGGAGACGCCAAGAAAGCTGTCAACGCGGATAGTGTGGGAGCATCCAGCCACCCACGGCCCTCAGAGATGGAAGAGACTCACCCTCATGGACATCACAGTCCCGTGGATGAAATAATGAACGGAAACATCAACCTCGCCTACCCACCCAAGAGGAAACTCATCATGATTTACATTTGCGGCAACTACAAAGGTAATCAATCGTGCCTGAGATACCTCTTGCATCCGACCCAAAATGCAGCAAAACCAATTCGACTTTGCAGTCATTTATAGACAATAGACAATAGGTGCAGGAGGAGGCCATTCGGTCCTTCGAGCCAGCACCGCCATTCACCGTGATCATGGCCGATCATCCACAATCAGTACCCCATTCCTGCCTTCTCCCCATAACCCCTGAGTTTAGTATTTAATAATTGCAATTTCAAGTTGCGTTAATTAAATTGCACCAGTTTGTCATAGATACTCGGTGGAGTTGCTGCCTCACAGCGCCAGAGAACCAGGTGCTCTGTCCGGGCCTACAGCGTCCGGGCCTACGGTGTCCGGGCCTACAGCGTCCGGGCCTACAGAGTCCGGGCCTACGGCGTCCGGGCCTACGGCGTCCGGGCCTACGGCGTCCGGGCCTACGGCGTCCGGGCCTACGGCGTCCGGGCCTACAGCGCCCCCCCAGGCCTAACATGGGACAAGGGCAGTCCTGTATGGGACAAACCAATTTAGCCCAAAATACATGATGTCCCGGCTGATACAGGACAGTTGGCAACCCTAGCTGTGATCTCTCTTAAATCTCGCCTCTTGTTCAGCCTGTGCCCTCTGGTTTTAGAATCTTAATAGTCTTCTTTTCAAGTACTGATATTGATATACAGTCAATAATTTTCAAAGATATTGAAAGATTCACGCAGTCATACAGCACAAAAATGAGCCCTTCAGCACAACTTGCCCACACTAACCAAATGCCTCGTCTACACCAGTCCCACTTGCAGCTGCGTTTGTCCCATGTCCCTCTACACCTGTCCCATCCTGTCTAATTGTCTTTTAAATGTTGTTATGGTGCCTGCCTTAACTACCTCCTCTGGCAGCTCATTCCATACACCCACCACCCTCAATGTGATCAGGGCTGATCATTCTCAATCAGTACCCCGTTCCTGCCTTCTCCCCATACCCCCTGACTCCGCTATCCTTAAGAGCTCTATCTAGCTCTCTCTTGAATGCATTCAGAGACTTGGCCTCCACTGCCTTCTGAGGCAGAGAATTCCACAGATTCACAACTCTCTGATTGAAAAAGTTTTTCCTCATCTCCGTTGTAAATGGCCTACCCCTTATTCTTAAACTGTGGCCCCTTGTTCTGGACTCCCCCAACATTGGGAACATGTTTCCTGCCTCTAACGTGTCCAACCCCTTAATAATCTTATATGTTTCGATAAGATCCCCTCTCATCCTTCTAAATTCCAGTGTATGCAAGCCTAGTCGCTAGGCCAGGCTAGACTAGACTAAACAAGCCTAAACGCTAGGCTAGACTAAACTCAACTAAAACTAGAAGCACTTTGATGCTGGTGTTTTTTTTTGTGGGACCTAATTTTTTTTAACTTTAAAATTCCAGATACAGAGCACGAGAGGAATGCACTGATGAATAGGGCATACCCTCAACTATACAAGTATTGCAAAGAGAGGGGGCATGACATACTGATGGTCGACCTCAGGTGGGGTGTGAAGGATGGAATCAGTGACCAACACACCACCACACAGCTGCATCTCGAGGTACTGAAGGAGTGCCAACAAACACAAGGTGCCAACTTCATTGTAAGTATTATGTTTACTTTAGCCCGGTTTAGTTTAGAGGTAAGGCGCGGAAACAGGCCCTTCGGCCCACCGGGTCCGTGCCGACCAGCGATCCCCGCACACTAACACTATCCTACACCCACACACAAGGGACAATTTACATTTATACCAAGCCAATTAACCTGCAAACCTGTACGTCTTTGGAGTGTGGGAGGAAACCGAAGATCTCGGAGAAAACCCACGCAGGTCACGGGAAGAACGTACAATCTCCGTTACAGACAGCGCCCATAGTCAGGTTGGAACCCGGGTCTCCGGCGCTGGTAGGCAGCAACTCTACCGCTGCGCCACCGTGCTGTTTACGTAATCAGCATCTAACATTTGATTAGATTTTGTTCAAAGGCTCCATCGGTGTAAATGGAGCAGCTTCCTGGTGGCCAACCATTTTATATCCTCCCACTCCCAGACTGGTCTGAAGAAGGGTCCCATCCCAACACATCAGATATCCATGTCTAGGAAGGAACTGCAGGTGCTGGTTTACACTGAAGTGAAAGTGCTGGAGTAACTCCAGCGGGTCAGGCAGCATCACTGGCGAAAAAGAACAGGTGATGTTTCAGGTCGAGACCTTTCTTCAGACTGAGAGTCAGGGGCGAAGGAAATGAGAGATATAGAACAAATGGTATGCAAAGATCTCTACCCAAAATGTCACCAATCCATGTTCTCCAGAGATGCTGCCTGACCCGCTGAGTTACTCCAGCACTCTGTGAAACGTCACCTATCCATGTTCTCCAGAGATGCTGCCTGACCCCCTGAGTTACTCCAGCTTTTTGTGCCTATCTTCCAACCCGGACCTTTCTGCCCTGGGCCTCCTCCATTGCCAGTGTGAGGCCACACGCAAACTGGAGGAAAAGCACCTCAGGACAGGAGTGGAGAGGGTATTTGCAGGATTCAGCAGGATCAGACTCTATTCCATGGAGCGCAGGAGGATGAGGGGTGATCTTACAGAGGTGTACAAAATCATGAGAGGAATAGATCGGGTAGATGCACAGAGTCTCTTGCCCAGAGTAGGGGAATCGAGGACCAGAGGACACAGGTTTAAGGTGAGGGAGGAAAGATTTATTAGATGATGCAGCGATAGAGTTTCTGCCTCACAGCGCCAGGGACCTGGGTTTGGTCCTGACTACGGGTGCTGTCTGTACGGAGTTTGCACGTTCTCCCCGTGACCTGCGTGGGTTTTCTCCGAGATCTTTGGTTTCCTCCCACACTCCAAAGACGTGCAGGTTTGTAGGTTAGTTGGTTTGGTGTATGTGTGAATTGTCGCTGATGTGTGTAGGATCGCTGGTCGGTGCGGACTTGGTGGGCTGAAGGGCCTGTTTCCGTGCTGTATAAAGTCTAAAGTGAGGAACCTGAGGGGTAACTTTGTCCCACAGTGGGTGGTGGGTGTATGGAACAAGTTGCCAGAGGAGATAGTTGAGGAAGGGACTATCGCAATCTTTACCCACCAACCTCTGTGGAAAAAATATCCCCTAAGATTGCTATTAAATCTTTTCCCTCTCACCCTGACCTGTAATCTAGAGCTACAGTGTGGAAGCAGATCCTTCAGCCGATCAAGTCCACACCGACCATCGATCACCCATTCACACTAGTTATGACCACTGACAGGCGAAGTGAATAACGTTGATTATCTTGTTACAATGGCACCTGTCAAGGGGTGGGATATATTAGGCAGCAAGTGAACAGTCAGTTCTTGAAGTTGACGTGTTGGATGCAGGAGAAATGGGCAGGAGTAAAGACCTGAGCGACTTTGACAAGGGCCAAATTGTTATGGCCAGACGACTGGGTCAGAGCATCTGTGAAACGGCAAGGCTTGTGGGGTGCTCCCGGTCAGCAGTGGTGAGTACCGACCGACAGTGGTCCGAGGAGGGACAAACCACAAACCGGCGACAGACAGGGTGTTGGGCGCCCAAGGCTCGTCGATGCGCGAGGGCAACGAAGGCTATCCCGTCTGGTCCGAACCGACAGAAGGTCGACTGTGGCACAAGTCACAGAAAATGTTAATGGTGGTCACGGGAGGAATGTGTCACAATACACAGTGCATCGCACCCTGCTGCGTATGGGGCTGCACACGGAGGACCAACAGCATATTAGGCAGGTGGGCATAATGTTTTGGCTCATCAGGTCACAATGTTTCGGCTGATGGGTGTGTGTCTAATGCTCTGTGCAACAAGATACAGGCTGTAAACTCTGACTCACCTTTGATGTGACTCTGTAATTAGACTCAGCCCTCAGTGTGAACTCGACCGTTTATTAAACAATATGACTTTTCTTTTTTCCGCACACAGCTGCTGGTGGGACAAAAGCACGACTCGCCTTACCTCCCCGACACCATAATTAAAGATGAATTTGAGGCTATTTTTAACTGCGTCGAGAAGGAAAGGCTGGCGAGAGCGAAAGAGAGGCGGCTGGGCGGTGGAGCCTCCGAGCCTCTGAGCGGACACGCCGGGTCACGGGAGAGTGCGGGACCTCGCCTGGGCGCCAGCTCCCGTCTCCGTAGCGCCGCGCCAGGGCGCCGGGATCTTGGCGGCATCGTGCCCCCGCCCGCCCGCCACTCCCAGACCACTGGCGCTGCAGATCCCACACACAACGCACCGCCGCACACGGTGGACCCGGGCAACGCAGCTGCTCTACTGCGGCAGTGGTACAAGTTAGACGAGAACCGCGCCCCCAGTGCCTACAGGCTTCAGCCCATCAGGTCAGTCTGCAGTGAGACAGCACGCAAACAGGCCCCTCGGCTTAGTTTAGTTTACAGTCGGGGTTGCCAACTATCTCACTCCCAAATAAGGGACAAGGTGACATCACCGCCCCTCGCCCCACGTGACCTCGCCCAGCCAGCGGCCACGTGCTCCCGCTCCACCAATGGTGGCCGCCCGGGGCCGGGAGGAGGGTTGCTACGCAACCTCCGTTAAGCGAACACACTTGGCCATGCTCCCCGTACACACTCTGTTAGCCTACACTGTCCGGGACTGACAGCAGACCCTGGGCCTAGTGTCCGGGCCTACAGTGTGCTGGCCTACAGCGTCCGGGCCTACAGCGTCCGGGCCTACAGCGTCCGGGCCTACATTGTCCAGGCCTACAGTGTCCGGGCCTACAGTGCTCCCCCGGGCCTAATACGGGACAAGGGTGGTCCCGTACGGGACAAACCATTTTAGCCCAAAATACGAGATGTCCCGGCTAATACGGGACAGTTGGCAACCCCTGGTTTAGAGATACAGCACGTTAACTGGTACATCTGTTTACATGCTGTCTTACTCTATGCTTCGATGTTCTAGCCACTTTCACCTTTATTTTACACAGTATAATCTAGTCATGTTTGGTTTAGTTTAATTTGGAGATACAGAGTGGAAGCGGGCCCTTTGGCCCACCGAGTCCACGTCAACCAGTGATCCCCGCACACTAGTTCTATCCTACACACACTAGGGATCATTTACAGAAGCAATAAGTGCATTTCTTTGTAGTGTGGGAGGAAACCGGAGCATCCGGGAAAAACCCACGGGGAAAACGTACAAACTCCGTACAGACAGCATCCGTGGTCGGGATTGAACGCGGGTCGGTGGCGCTGTGAGGCAGCGCCGCCTATTGTAGAGATTGTCAATGCTACAGTAAGTCCCTCTGACTCCGAGCTTTGTGTCGGTTTGCAGCGCACACTTCCAAGAGTTTTACAGCAAGGATCCTGCCCGCAGGCAACAAGCAAGGAACAGCTGGTCGAACACCTCCCACAAGCTCTGGAGCATCCTCCAGATATATGCACCACTAGCACTTGGCCAGGAAGCCTCCTCCAAACTTCTTGAAACAGGTATTCTTGAAAACGTCAACACTAATCTCAACTGGGTGCTTGCCTGTACTCTAGGGTGGCCAACTGTCCCGTATTAGCTGGGACATCTCGTATTTCTGGGATAAAATGGTTTGTTCCGTATGGGACTGCCCTTGTCCCGTATTTGGCCCGGTGGGCGCTGTAGGCCTGGACGCTGTAGGTCCGGGGGCCCGGGCGGCCGCCATTTGGTGGAGCGGGAGCACGTGGCCGCTGGCTGGGTGGGTGAGGTCACGTGGTGCGCGGGGCGGTGACGTCAACTTTTGTCCCTTATTTGGAAGTGAGGAAGTTGGCAACCCTATTTACCACTCACTCTCTACATGTGTTGCCACTTTCAGGGAGCTGTGGACTCAGTCCTCAATAATGCTGTGAGGAGTTTTGCCATTACCTTTACAAAGTAAAACGTAAACACCATTACCCTTTCCCCTTTCATTAGACCTATCAAAGAATGATCACACCAACTTCAGCTAATCTGGCTTTTACAAACTGCTAATTATTTATATCCATCCATCCATCCATCCATCCATCCATCCATCCATCCATCCATCCATCCATCCATCCATCCATCCATCCATCCATCCATCCATCCCTCCCTCCCTCCCTCCCTCCCTCCCTCAACGAACGCTAGTGGGAGAACTGGGGGAGTGGATAGAGAGGGAAAGCAGGGACTATCTGGTTAATTGCTATCCCCTCCTCCTTCCCAGTTCTCCCACTAGTCTTCCTGTCTCCGACTATATTCTATCTTTGTCCCACCCCCTCCCCTGACATCAGTCTGAAGAAGGGTCTGGACCCGAAACGTCACCCATTTCTTCTCTCCTGAGATGCTGCCTGACCCGCTGAGTTACTCCAGCATTTTGTCGTCCATCCGTCCGTCCATCCATCCATCCATCCATCCATCCATCCATCCATCCATCCATCCATCCATCCATCCATCCATCCATCCATCCATCCATCCATCCATCCATCCATCCATCCATCCATCCATCCCCGTGACCTGCGTGGGTTTTCTCCGGACGCTCTGGTTCCCGCCCAAGCTCCAAAGACGTGCGGGTTTGCAGGTTGATTGGCTTCTGTAGAGATTGTAAATCGTCCCTAGTAAATAGAATGATTCAGGTATACGGGGATCACTGGTCGGCGCGCACCCGGTGGGCTGAATGCTCTGTTTATCTAAACTAAACTAAGCTCAATTAAACTCTGCCACAGAGGGCAGTGGAGGCAAATTCACTGTTTGAATTTAAAAGAGAGATAGATAGAGCTCTAGGGGCTAGCGGAATCAAGGGATATGGGGAGAAGGCAGGCACGGGTTACTGATTGTGGATGATCAGCCATGATCACAATGAATGGCGGTGTTGGCTCGAAGGGCCGAATGGCCCCCTCCTGCACCCATTTTCTATGTTTCTATTTTCTAAACTGAACTAAATGTTCCAGTTATTGAGCAGGAGGTCAAACAGGGACTACAGACCAAAGGCAGCCCTGAGAATCACTGCCTTTGGTTCAAACGCCACATCACGGACATCGAGTACAATCTATCGAGTGAGAGAGCTGCAGATTATATTGATGTCCTGCCTCGGACGCCACAGCTCAATCTACCAGTGTGGAGAGCCCACTCCATGTTCCTGGACACCATTCACGCGAGGGTAAGAAGCCGTTCAGTTATAACTTCCCCTGTTATCAAATTATATTAGGGGCGGTCACGGTGACGCAGCGGTAGAGTTGCTGCCTTACAGCGAATGCAGCGCCGGAGACCCGGGTTCCATCCCGACTACGGGCGCCGTCCGTACGGAGTTTGTACGTTCTCCCCGTGACCTGCGTGGGTTTTCTCCGAGATCTTCGGTTTCCTCCCACACTCCAAAGACGTGCAGGTTTGTAGGTTAATTGGCTTGGTTATAAATGTTTTAAAAAATTGTCCCTAGTGGGTTTAGGATAGCGTTAGTGTGCGGGGATCGCTGGTCGGCGCGGACTCGGTGGGCGCAAAAGGGCCTGTTTCCACGCTGTATCTCTAAACTAAAGTAAACATAACACTATACAATGAAGTTGGCACCTTATGTTTGTTGGCCTACGTGACACCAAATAGGATGCCAATGTACAGATGATTTTATAAACTTTTCAAGATCCACTATAGATCTTTTCATTTCACTCTCGGTGGCGCAGCGGTAGAGTTGCCGCCTTACAGCGCCGGAGACCCAGGTTCCATCCTGAGTGGTCAGCACGCAACAAAAGCTTTTCATTGTACCTCGGTACACATGACAATAAACTCTAATTTACCCAACTCAACTCAAACTGGAGGCTCCAGGAGAAGCGGGGGGTTAAACATCTGTGGTCCCAGCGAGAACGTGCAGCGCCGGAGACCCGGGTTCCATCCCGACTACGGGCGCTGTCTGTACGGAGTTTGTACGTTCTCCCCGTGACCTGCGTGGGTTTACTCCGAGATCCTCGGTTCCCCCCCACACCCTCGGTTCCCCCCCACACAAGAGATTAGTGGGCAAAATTAGAGCAGATGGTATTGGGGGTAGGGTATTGACATGGCTACAGAATTGGTTGGCAGACAGGAAGCAAAGTGTAGGAGTAAACGGGTCCCTGTCAGAATGGCAGGTAGTGGCGAGTGGAGTGCCGCAAGGCTCGGTGCTGGGGCCGCAACTATTTACAATATATATTAATGATTTAGGTGATGGGATTAAAAGTAACACCAGCAAGTTTGCGGATGACATAAAGCTGGGTGGCAGTGTGAACTGCGAAGAGGATGTTAGGAGGTTGCAGGGTGACCTGGACAGGTTGAGTGAGTGGGCAGATGCGTGGCAGATGCAGTATAATATAGATAAATGTGAGGTTATCCACTTTGGCGGCAAAAACAAGGAGGCAGATTATTATCTCAATGGTGTCAGATTAGGAAAAAGGGAAGTGCAATGAGACGTGGGTGTCCTTGTACACCAGTCACTGAAAGTAAGCATGCAGGTACAGCAGGCAGTGAAGAAAGCCTTCATAACGAGAGGATTTGAGTATAAGAGCAAAGAGGTCCTTCTGCAGTTGTACAGGGCCCTGGTGAGACCACATTTGGAGTATTGTGTGCAGTTTTGATCTCCTAATTTGAGGAAGGATATCCTTGCTATTGAGGCAGTGCAGCGTAGGTTCACGAGGTTAATCCCCGGGATGGCAGGACTTTCATATGAGGAAAAATTGGAAAGACTGTGCTTGTATTCACTGGAATTTAGAAGGATGAGAGGGGATCTTATAGAAACATATATAAAATTATAAAAGGACTGGACAAGCTAGATGCAGGAAAAATGTTCCCAATGTTGGGGGGAGTCCAGAACCAGGGGCCACACAGTCTAAGAATAAAGGGGAGATCATTTAAAACTGAGATGTGAAAAAACTTTCACCCAGAGAGTTGTGAACTTGTGGAATTCTCTGCCACAGAGGGCAGTGGAAGTCAATTCACTGGATGAATTTAAATGAGAATTAGATAGAGCTCTAAGGGCTAGTGGAATCAAGGGATATGGGGAGAAGGCAGGCACAGGGTACTGATTTTGGATGATCAGCCATAATCACAATGAATGGCGGTGCTGGCTTGAGGGGCCAAATGGCCTCCTCCTGAACCTATTTTCTATGTTTCCAAAGATGCACAGGTTTGTAAGTTAATTAGCTTGGTGTAAATTGTAAATTGTACCTCGTGTGTGTAGGATAGTGCTAGTGTACGGGGTGATCACTGGTCGGTGTGGACTCGTTGGGCCGAAGGGCCCATTTCCGCGCTGTATCTTTAAACTAAACTAAACATGCAAACTTTGCATTCTAGCCACGGTCAGGAGTTGGCTCAGCTTGCTGGGGTGGTGAAGGTGTGAGGTCCTTGTTTCAGGAACAAGAGGCTTCATGAAATGTAGAAACAAGGAACTCGCTTTGGATTAATTGTGATTTGTCCCTAGCGTATGTAGGATAGTTAGGGTCGCCAACTGTCCCGTATTAGCTGGGACATCCCGTATTTTGGGCTAAATTAGTTTGTCCCTTATGGGACTGCCCTTGTCCCGTATTAGGCCTGTGGGGTGCTGTAGGCCCGGACACTGTAGGCCCGGACACTGTAGGCCAGACACTGTAGGCCCGGGCACTGTAGGTCCAAACGTTGTAGGCCCGGACATTGTAGGCCCAGACACTGTAGGCCCGGACACTGTAGGCCAGACACTGTAGGCCCGGACATTGTAGGCCCGGACATTGTAGGCCCGGACACTGTAGGCCCGGACACTGTAGGCCCGGACACTGTAGGCCCGGACACTGTAGGTCCGGGTGCCACCTAACGGAGGTTGCTTAGCAACCCGCCTCCCGGCCTGGGCAGCCGCCATTGTTGGAGCGGGAGTATGTGGCTGCTGGCTGGGTGAGGTCATGTGGGGCGCGGGGCGGTGACGTCACCTTGTCCCGTATTTGGGAGTGAGGAAGTTGGCAACCCTATCCAGCACTGTTTCTCGCCTTGGTGAAATGTCGCTCTCTTTGGTCTGGGGATGGTGAGACAGTGGCAATAATTTGTCCACTGGTGGCAGGTGCAATCAGCTAATGGGCCATGCGAGAGGGATCAGACTCGGGAAACTAAACACCAGCCGATGTGTCTCTCTCCTGCTATGCTGGAAGCCAAGAGTGACTGTATTAAAAGGAAGCAAGTGCCAGTTGTTTGCTTATGAAACAGAACACCACGCCGTGTGATTTACAGCAACACAATTATATCTAAATTGGATTTACCTTTCTACACCTGAACAATGGACCATATTCATTCCAGCACTTCATAATTGATGACTTTGGTGTTTCATTTCCAAAGCTTTGCTTGCCAGAACATTAGTAAATATTCCGCTTAGACTCCGCCAACTAATGACATCTACTTCAATGGTTTGTAGATAACCTTGTCCACAAACAATCTATTGCAAAGCAGAATGGTCTGAAATTCATTCGGAATGACAGCTTTAATGTAGACTTAAACACGTTTATTTGAGATAGTGTACAATACAATACAATACAATATATCTTTATTGACATTGTACAGGGGTACAACGAGATTGGGAATGCGCCTCCCATACGATGCAATAAATTAATTAGCTAGTCAGTATTCATTTAAACAACCCAACAAAACAAATTGTAACAGTTTTAAAACAGAATAAAGTGCAAGTAGGTCTGTGCCGGTTCACTGTGCGATGTGACCATCCAGCTCAGCAGGACCGGTTCATAGCAGCTATGGCCCTGGGGATGAAGCTGTTCCTGAGTCTGGAGGTGCGGGCGTAGAAGGCCTTGTATCGTCTGCCCGATGGTAGAAGTTCGAACAGACTGTTGTAGGGGTGTGAAGAGTCTTTGTGGATGCTGGTGGCTTTTCTGAGGCATCGTGTGTTGTAGATGCCTTCCAAGGCTGGTAGCTGTGTTCCGATGGTCCTCTGAGCTTTATGGACTACCCGCTGTAGAGCTTTCCTCTCTGCCTCCGTGCAGCTGAGGTACCACACAGGGATGCCATGCGTTAGGATGCTCTCTATGATGCAGCGGTAGAATGTCGTCAGCAGCTGTTGGGGTAGACCAGACTTCTTCAACGTTCTTAGGTAGAACAGTCATTGCTGTGCCTTCTTGACCAGCGCAGCGGTGTTTTTGGA
The DNA here is from genome assembly GCF_053455715.1 of Rhinoraja longicauda. Taxonomy (NCBI): domain Eukaryota; kingdom Metazoa; phylum Chordata; class Chondrichthyes; order Rajiformes; family Arhynchobatidae; genus Rhinoraja; species Rhinoraja longicauda. The sequence continues at coordinate 94,427,909 of NC_135955.1, read as the reverse complement.
CCATGTTAGGTCCTCCGAAATGTGAGTGCCCAGAAACTTGAAGCTGGACACTCTCCCCACATTGTCCCCATTGATAAAGATCGGGGCGTATTCCCCGTTGTGTGACCTAGGGAAGTTGATGATCAGCTCCTTGGTCTTGGTGGTGTTTAGGGACAGGTTGTTATCAGAGCACCAGTCCGCCAGGTTCTGCACCTCCGCTCTGTAGTTTGTTTCATCACCGTTGGTGATCAGCCCGATCACCGTTGTGTCGTCTACAAACTTGACAATGGTGTTGGTGTCGAATGCAGGAACACAGTCGTATGTGAAGGGGGAGTAGAGCATGGGGCTCAGAACACAGCCCTGTGGTGTGCCGGTACTCAGGGTGATAGTGGAGGACAGGTGCGGGCCCATTCTCACTGTCTGCGGTCGCTCCAGCAGCAAGTCCCAGATTGATTCCTGGGATGGCAGGACTTTCATATGAAGAAAGACTGGATAGACTCGGCTTGTACTCGCTAGAATTTAGAATTTAGAAACTTACAAAATTCTTAAGGGGTTGGACAGGCTGGATGCAGGAAGATTGTTCCAGATGTTGGGGAAGTCCAGAACAAGGGGTCACAGTTTAAGGATAAGGGGGAAGTCTTTTAGGACCGAGATGAGAACGTTTTTTTTCACACAGAGAGTGGTGAATCTGTGGAATTCTCTGCCACAGAAGGTAGTTGAGGCCAGTTCATTGGCTATATTTAAGAGGGAGTTAGATGTGGCCCTTGTGGCTAAAGGGATCAGGGGTATGGAGAGAAGGCAGGTACGGGATACTGAGTTGGATGATCAGCCATGATCATATTGAATGGCGGTGCTGGCTCGAAGGGCCGAATGGCCTACTCCTGCACCTATTTTCTATGTTTCTATGAAGTCCAGGATCCAGTCGCATAACGACGAGCTGAGGCCTAGCTGGTGAAGTTTGGTGATGAGCTTGGTGGGGATGACTGTGTTGAAGGCAGAGCTATAGTCAATGAATAGCATCCTCACGTTAGATAGATAGATAACCTAGTAAACCTATGCTGCACGCCCTCAATAGCAAGAATATCCTTCCTATTAGGATAGGAGTTGAATTAGGCCATTCGGCCCAGCGAGTCTACTCCGTCATATCCATCTCTGCCTTAAAAATATCCATTGACTTGGCCTCCACACCCATCTGTGGCAATGAATTCATAAGATCATAAGTGATAGGAGTATTATTAGGCCATTCGGCCCATCGAGTCTATTCCGCCATTCAATCGTGACTGATTTATCTGTCCCTCCTAACCCCATTCTCCCGCCTTCTCCCCATATAACCCCTGACACCCGTACTAATCAAGAATCTATCTATCTCTGCCTTAATCTGTGGAACTCATCGCCACAGAGGGCTGTGGAGGCCCAGTCAGTGGATATTTTTAAGGCAGACACAGACAAATTCATGATTAGGGTGGGTGCAAAGGGTGATGGGGAGAAGGAAGGAGAATGGGATTAGGAGGCAGAGATCAGCCATGATTGAATGGCGGAGTGGCCCCAACGGGCCGAATGGCCTAATTCTACTCCTATAACGTGTGAACTTGTAAAAATATTCATTAAGTTGGCCTCCACAGCCTTCTGTGGCAATGAACTCCACCGCACGGTCACGGTAGCGCAGCGGTAGAGTTGCTGCTTTACAGCGAATGCAGCGCCGGAGACTCAGGTTCGATCCTGACTACGGGTGCTGCACTGTAAGGATTTGTACGTTCTCCCCGTGACTCGCGTGGGTTTTATCCGAGATCTTCGGTTTCCTCCCACGCTCCAACGACGTGCAGGTTTGTAGGTTAATTGGCTTGGTATATGCAAAAACATTGTCCCTCGTGGGTGTAGGATAGTGTTAGTGTGCGGGGATCGCTGGTCGGCGCGGACCCGGTGGGCCGAAAGGGCCTGTTTCCGCGCTGTATCTCTAAAAATAAACGAAACTAAAGATTCACCATCCTCTGACTAAAGAAATTTCTGCTCATCTCCTTCCTAAAGGGACGTCCTTTAACTCTGAGGATTATTGAGTAATATTAATTGTTCTGCCCATAATAGCTTCGTCACACCAACATATATGAATACAAGATCAGCTGGGGGCGGGATGGAATCAGTCCACACCTCAACAGGTCCCACTTTTTCTACACCGAACATCTGTGTAATGATTTTCGAAAGACCTTCATCTCCAGTTTTAACAGGTCAGTGGCCCTCCCTCACTCTCATGTAACAGAAATTAAAATCTTCAAAAAAAACCCTAACGTGCTGGAGTAACTCAGTGGGTCAGGCAGCATCTCTGGAGAACATGGATAGGTGACGTTTCACAGAGTGCTGGAGTAACTCAGCAGGTCAGGCAGCATCTCTGGAGAACATGGATAGGTGACGTTTCACAGAGTGCTGGAGTAACTCAGCAGGTCAGGCAGCATCTCTGGAGAACATGGATAGGTGACGTTTCACAGAGTGCTGGAGTAACTCAGCGGGTCAGGCAGCATCTCTGGGGAGAAGGAATAGGTGACGTTTCAGGTCGAGGCCCTTCTTCAGACTGAGAGTCAGGGGAGAGGGAAACGAGGGATATAGACGCTGATGTAGAGAGATATAGAACAAACGAATGAAAGATATGCAAAGAAGAAACGATGATAAAGGAAACAGGCCTTTGTTAGCTGTGGGCTAGGTGAAAATGAGTTACAGACAATGAGACTCAACAAGACGACTTTGAAACTGGTACAGTGACTTGGCTGAGGGAGGGGCGGAGAGAGAGAGAGGGGATGCAAGGGTTAGAAAGTGAGAGTAATCAATATTAAGATTCGTTGTTTACGCAAGGTTTGCTTTTGATTCAAACCTACTCCATTGTACATGACAGTGTAAATGTGGCTGTAATTACATAGACGAAAGGCCAGGGGCATTTTACTAATGGTAACCAGGTAACAATTGCTATGGTGAAGCCCTGTTATAAAGTGTGAATGTTAGGAACAGAACCAAGTTAAATTATAACGTCGGCATTTAAGATCAAAAATTGTCACTTAGCCCCAGTTGTTTAATGGTGAAGGTAGACACAAAATGGTGGAGTAACTCAGCGGGTCAGGCAGCATCTCTGGAGAGAAGGAATGGGTGACGTTTCGGGTCATGAAAAGTCACCCATTCCTTCTCTCCAGAGATGCTGCCTGACCCGCTGAGTTACTCCAGCATTTTTGTGTCTACCTTCGATTTAAACCAGCATCTGCAGTTCTTTCCTACACTGTTTAATGGTGAAAATCACCTTAAAACGAAAATGTCCTTTGACTTGGTGATCCTCGACACGTTTGATCAGTCGCTTGGAGTGGAAGGGACAAAGCCCTCACAAGCGCGTCCGAGTGTTCTCCCCTGTGAAAGTGGCACGGTGGCGCAGCGGTAGAGTTGCTGCCTCACAGCGCCGGAGACCCGGGTTCCATCTTGACCACGGGTGCTGGCCGTATGGAGTTTGTACGTTCTTCCCTGTGACCTGCGTGGGTTTTCTTTGGGTGCTCCGGTTTCCTCCCACACTCCAAAGACAATAGACAATAGGTGCAGGAGGAGGCCATTCGGCTCTTCGAGCCAGCACCGCCATTCAATGTGATCATGGCTGATCATTCTCAATCAGTACCCCGTTCCTGCCTTCTCCCCATACCCCCTGACTATGCTATCCTTAAGAGCTCTATCTAGCTCTCTCTTGAATGCATTCAGAGAATTGGCCTCTACTGCCTTCTGAGGCAGGGAATTCCACAAATTTGCAACTCTCTGACTGAATTTTTTTTCCTCATCTCCATTCTAAATGGCCTACCCCTTATTCTTAAACTGTGGTCCCTGGTTCTGGCGATCAGTGGTCGGCGTGACTGGGTGGGCCGAAGGGGACTTGTTTCTGCTCTGTATCTCTAAAGTGTAACTCTTCAACCTTGAACATTTCCCCAAAAGGATCGTTGGTTCGGATGGCGCTGAGAGAATGACGGAGAAAGCGAACAGCCGGCACGCGGTGAAGAGCTGGGTCGAGGAGGAGGTTCTGGAGCACGTGGACCATTGCCACACACTGTGAGTATCACAGATCACGGCCGCAACCAAGATGGATGAGAGGGGATCTCATAGAAACACGTAAAATTCTTAAGGAGTTGGACACGTTAGAGGCAGGAAACATGTTCCCAATGTTGGGGGAGTCCAGAACCAGGGGCCACAGTTTAATTCAAATGGGGGGGGGGTGTGAAGGAGGCCGGTCTGTGCGATGGACTGGGCTACAATGCACAACTCTCTGCCGTTGTTTGCGTAACAATATAGCCTGAGCCAAGTTGAACTTTATGGAAAATATACTTGAGGTTGACTGTGTCACGAGCTAATCCATTCACACTAACGTAAAGGAGCGGTCACGGTGGCGCAGCGGTAGAGTTGCTGCCTTGCAGCGAATGCAGCGCCGGAGACCCGGGTTCCATCCCGACTACGGGCGCTGTCTGTGCGGAGTTTGTATGTTCTCCCCCCGTGACCTGCGTGGGTTTTCTCCGAGATCTTCGGTTTCCTCCCACACTCCAAAGACGTGCAGGTTTGTAGGTTAATTGGCTTGGTAAACGTTTTTTTTAAATTGTCCCTAGTGGGTGTAGGATAGTGTCAGTGTGCGGGGATCGCTGGTCGGTGCGGACCCGGTGGGCCGGAAGGGCCTGTTTCCGCGCTGTATCTCTAAACTAAACTAAACTAAACAACACAAGGATTTTATTCAAAGCTACACTCACTTGCAATTGGCACCTGATGTGTTTGTTTACCAGAACGCTGCCTGGATTACGAAGTCTTAGCTACAGGGAGAGGTTGGACAGACCTGCGTAGTTTTCTCTGGAATGCCTGATGTTGAAGGGAGACCTGATAGAAATACATAACACTATACGAGGTTCGGATAGGGTAGACAGTCAGAACCTTGGTCACACGACAGAAATATCAAAGACAGGGCTTTCTCCGGGTGCTCCGGTTACAACTCCAAAGACGTGCAGGTTTGTGGGTTAATTGGCTTCAGTAACATTGTAAATTGTCCCTGGTGTGTGTAGGATAGTGCTAGTGTACGGGGTGATCACAGACTCGGTGGGCCGAAGGGCTTAGAGTCATAGAGTGACACAGTGTGGAAACAGGCCAGTTTCCGCGCTATATCTCTAAAGTAAAGTAAACCAGAAGGCATAGTTTTAAGGTGTGATGGGAAAAGTTTAAAGGAGATATAAAGGTTTAAAGGACATATACGGTGGCGCAGCGGTAGAGTTGCTGCCTTATAAGAAAATAACTGCAGATGCTGGTACAAATCGATTTATTCACAAAATGCTGGAGTAACTCAGCGGGTCAGGCAGCATCTCGGGAGAGAAGGAATGGGTGACGTTTCGGGTCGAGACCCTTCTTCAGACTGATGTCGGGGGGGCGGGACAATGGAAGGATATAGGTGGAGACAGGAAGATAGAGGGAGATCTGGGAAGGAGGAGGGGAAGAGAGGGACAGAGGAACTATCTAAAGTTGGAGAAGTCGATGTTCATACCACTGGGCTGCAAACTGCCCAGGCGAAATATGAGGTGCTGTTCCTCCAATTTCCGGTGGGCCTCACTATGGCACTGGAGGAGGCCCATGACAGAAAGGTCAGACTGGGAATGGGAGGGGGAGTTAAAGTGCTCGGCCACCGGGAGATCAGTTTTGTTAATGCGGACCGAGCGCAGGTGTTCAGCGAAGCGATCGCCGAGCCTGCGCTTGGTTTCGCCGATGTAAATAAGTTGACATCTAGAGCAGCGGATGCAATAGATGAGGTTGGAGGAGGTGCAGGTGAACCTCTGTCTCACCTGGAAAGACTGTTTGGGTCCTTGGATGGAGTTGAGGGGGGAGGTAAAGGGACAGGTGTTTAATCTCGTGCGGTTGCAGGGGAAAGTGCCCGGGGTTGGGGTGGTTTGGGTAGGAAGGGACGAGTGGACCAGGGAGTTACGGAGGGAACGGTCTCTGCGGAACGCAGAAAGGGGAGGGGATGGGAAGATATGGCCAGTGGTGGGAAGCCCCGTTTTCTGAAGAACGAGGACATCTCTGATGCCCTAGTGTGAAACACCTCATCCCGGGCGCAGATGCGGCGTAGACGGAGGAATTGGGAGTAGGGGATAGACTTTTTGCAGGGGACCGGGTGTGAAGAAGTGTAGTCCAGATAGCTGTGCGAGTCAGTGGGTTTATAGTAAATGTCCGTCACTAGTCTGTCTCCTGTGATGGAGATGGTGAGGTCCAGAAACGGGAGGGAGATGTCAGAGATAGTCCAGGTATATTTAAGGGCAGGATGGAAATTGGAGGTGAAGTGTATGAAGTCAGTGAGTTCTGCATGGGTGCAAGAGGTAGCACCAGTGCAGTCGTCGATGTAGCGGAGGTAGAGTTCGGGGATGGGGCTAGTGTACGTCTGGAACAGGGATTGTTCGACGTACCCGACAAAGAGACAGGCGTAGCTAGGGCCCATGCGAGTGCCCATAGCTACGCCTCTGGTTTGGAGGAAGTGGGAGGAGTTGTTGAGGGTAAGAACCAGCTCTGCTAGGCGGAGGAGTGTTGGTCGATGGGGATTGGCTGGTTCTACGGTCGAGGAAGAAACGGAGGGCTTCTTCGAGACCATCCTTGTGGGGGATGGAAGTGTAGAGTGACTGGACATCCATGGTGAAGATGAGGGAGTGGGGGCCTGGGAACCGGAAGTTATCGAGGAGATGGAGAGCGTGTGAGGTGTCTTGGACGTAGGTGGGGAGGGATTTAACCAGGGGGGATAGGATGGAGTCAAGGTAGGTAGAGATAAGTTCGGTGGGGCATGAGCAGGCAGAGACAATGGGTCTGCCGGGACAGTTCTGTTTGTGGATTTTGGGTAGGAGGTAGAATCGGGCCGTGCGGGGCTGGGGAACTATGAGATTGGAGGCACTGGGGGGTAGATCGCCGGAGATGATGAGGTCAGTGATGGTGCTGCTGATAAAGGTCTGGTGTTTATCGGTGGGGTCATGGTCCAGGGATAGGTAGGAAGAGGTGTCTGAGAGTTGTCGTCTGGCCTCGGTCCGGTAGAGGTCAGCACGCCAGACTACCACAGCCCCTCTCTTGTCAGCGGGTTTAATGATTGAGTCCGGGTTGTTGCGGAGTGAGTGGAGGGCTGCACGTTCAGGAGGGGAGAGGTTGGAGTTCGTCAGGGGAGCAGAGAATTTGAGGCGGTTAATGTCACGCCGGCAGTTGGAGATAAAAAGTTCTAGTGAGGGTAGTTGGCCAAACGGGGGGGGGGTCCAAGAGGAGGGGGTCCATTGGAGACGGGAGAAGGGGTCATCACTGGGGGGTGAGGACTCCTTCCCATAGTAAAAGGCTCGGAGGCGGAGGCGGCGGAAGAAGAGCTCCACGTCATGGCGGACGTGGAACTCGTTGATGTGGGGGCGGAGGGGAACAAAGGTAAGGCCTCTGTAGAGTTGCTGCCTTACAGTGAATGCAGCGCCGGAGACTCAGGTTCGATCCTGACGACGGGTGCTGTCTGTACGGAGTTTGTACGTTCTCCCCGTGACCTGCGTGGGTTTTCTCCGAGATCTTCGGTTTCCTCCCACACTCCAAAGACCTGCAGGTTTGTAGGTTAATTGGATTGGCAAATGTAAAAAAAATTGTCCCTAGTGGGTGTAGGATGGTGTTAGTGTGCGGGGATCGCTGGTCGGCGCGGACACGGTGGGCCGAAAGGGCCTGTTTCCGCGCTGTATCTCTAAGCAATAGCGCTCTTCACTGTTACTTGGTACACATGTCAATAATGAACTAAAGTAAACTAATGTCCCCTGAAATACTTAAGCAGCTTAACAAAAGCTTAAACAGAACTTTGAAAAAAATCACAACCTCTTAAATAAGATTAAGACTTAAGTAACCAAGCATGGTCTTGATTTCCCCTCATATAAGTCTCAGGTAACATCAGACACAGAAGCTGATCCCTCCTAATTAATGATATCGTCTGAATTCCACCAGGAAATGTTTGCAAACAATATCGGACATAGAACAGCACGGTGGCGCAGCGGTAGAGTTGCTGCCTCACAGCGCCGGAGACCTGAGTTCTATCCTGACTACGGGTGCTGTCTGTACGGAGTTTGTACGTTCTCCCCGTGACCGCGTGGGTTTTCTCCGGGTGCTCCGGTTTCCTCCCACACGCCAAAGACGTGCAGGTTTGTAAGTTAATTGGCTTGGTGTAAATGTAAAATTGTCCCTAGTGTGTGTGGGATAGTGTTAGTGTGCGGGGCGATCGATGGTCGGCGTGGACTCGGTGGGCCGAAGGACCTGTTTCCGCGCTGTATCTCTAAACTAAACTAAACACTACAGCACAGGAACAGGCCCATAAGTTCATAAGTTCATTTGTTTAAAGATACAGCTCGGAAACGGGCCCTTTCGGCCCACCGGGTCCGCGCCGACCAGCGATCCCCGCACATTAACACTATCCTACACCCAATAGGGACAATCTTTACATTTACCAAGAAAATTAACCTACAAACCTGCACGTCTTTGGAGTGTGGGAGGAAACCGAAGATCTCGGAGAAACCCCACGCAGGTCACAGAGAAAACGTACAAACTCCGTACAGACGGCGCCCGTCGTCAGGATCGAACCTGAGTCTCTGGTGCTGCATTCCCTGTAAGGCAGCAACTCTACCGCCGCGCCACCGTGATCGCCCAGTTGATGACTATTATGACATTACAATGAAAGTCAGACACAACATGCTGGAGTAACTCATCGGGACAGGCAGCATCTCTGGAGAGAAGGAATGGGTGACGTTTCGGGTCGAGACCCATCTTCTGACTCATATCATATTACAATCAATTATTTAAAAGATATTAATAAGTGTTGCTCTTCCATGAGTGAAAAACTTAATTTCAAACATAATTTTGCTTTACTATTTAATTGTACCAAGGATACACATTTTGCGTTGCTGTTTATTTTAAGATCATTGCAAACCATAGTGCGAATTTATTGTTTGATAAATGAGAACAATTGTAGGAAGTAGAGCCCTCTATATTGAAAAGTTAGAGACACAGCCTGGAAGCAGGCCCTTCAGCCCAACAAGTCCGTGCCGACCAGCGATAACCCATTCACACTAGTTCCATGTTATCCCACTCTCTCATCCACTCCCCACACACCAGGGGCAGTTTACAAAGGGCCGATTAACCTACATCCCGCAAGTCTGTGGGATGTGGGAGGAAACCGGAGCACCCAGAGAAAACCCACGCGGTCACAGATTCCAGATTCTAGATTCACGAACAGTTTCTTCACGGCTGTTATCAGGCAACTTAACCGTCCTCTCACCAACCAGAGAGGGGTCCTGACCTCCCATCTGCCTCATTGGAGACCTTCGAACTATCTTTGTAGTGTAAGAAAATAACTGCAGATGCTGGTACAAATCGAAGGTATTTATTTCACAAAATGCTGGAGTAACTCAGCAGGTCAGGCAGCATCTCAGGAGAGAAGGAATGGGTGACGTTTCGGGTCGAGACCCTTCTTCAGACTGAGTAATGTCTTTAATCGGACATTACTGGAGTTTATCTTGCACGAAAAGTTATTCCCGTTTATCCATATTGTAATCATGTAAAGTTCATAAGTTGATAAGTTCTAAGAATTCGGCCATTCGGCCCATCAAGTCTACTCCGCCATGCAATCATGGCTGATCTATCTCTCCCTCTCAACCCCATTCTCCCGCCTTCTCCCCATAACCCCTGACACCCGCACTAATCAAGGATCTCAGAAGGCAGTGGAGGCCAATTTCTTGGATGCTTTCAAGAGCGAGTGTCCCACTTTAGGCGATGTTAAGGCATCTGCCGGTGACTAGGCTGTCGCCAACAGTTCGCCGGGGTGTCGCGGGCGTGATCGTGAGGAGTCTTCCAAGAATTGTAGCTGATCTCAGCGCGTCGCTGAGAAATCAACCGGAGTGAAATTTCTGGGCGACAGCTGGCTTGTCGCCAGGTATCGTAGCTTATTGCGGGCGCTGTCTGTCGCACGCTGTCCCCAGGTTTGCTAGGTTCTCTTAGATGAATTTAGAAGCACGTAATATTAAAATAAGTAAAGTAATTTCAAAATACTATAAAATACTTGTGTTTAACCAATTTATTTACCGTCAGGACATTTGACAGGTAGATTGGAGGCGACAGTTTGACGGTCAGGTAAGCGTGGGGATTTTTGCGATGTTTACGGCCATCAGCGATTACATTTAAAGTGGGCTCCCAACCCAGATATGCAACCCAGAAACCAGATATGCATCTCCCATACATTTTCAAAGAATGCCCACACACTTTTCACAAAAATCCACTTAACCACTTAATTTTTTTTATTTAATACAGCTATTCGTAAACTGGAAGTAAATCCAGTTTATTCGTTGTTACAGTGAAGCTTGGTTTTTAAGTAACCCATACAAGATGTTATATTTCAAAACTCTCAAGTACTTACCGACTTGTCAGTGATTCCAGCGAAAATTAGGACGCCGGAGAAGCATTGACAGCGTGGGAATTTCGCGATGTTTCCGAAGACGCTGTGATCTCGACCTGACTCGGCATTGTTGTGGTCATTGTCGTGGTCATTGTCGTGGTCATTGTCGTGGTCATTGTCGTGGTCATTGTCGTGATCATTGTCGTGGTCATTGTCGTGGTCATTGTCGTGGTCATTGTCGTGGTCATTGTCGTGGTCATTGTCGTGGTCATTGTCGTGGTCATTGTCGTGGTCATTGTCGTGGTCATTGTCGTGGTCATTGTCGTGGTCATTGTCGTGGTCATTGTCGTGGGCATTGTCGTGGGCATTGTCGTGGGCATTGTCGTGGTCATTGTCGTGGTCATTGTCGTGGTCATTGTCGTGGTCATTGTCGTGGTCATTGTCGTGGGCATTGTGCAGTTTTGGTCTCCAAATTTGAGGAAGGATATTCTTGCTATTGAGGGCGTGCAGCGTAGGTTTACTAGGTTAATTCCCGGAATGGCGGGACTGTCATACGTTGAAAGACTGCAGCGACTAGGCTTGTATACACTGGAATTTAGAAGGATGAGAGGGGATCTTATCGAAACGTATAAGATTATTAAGGGGTTGGACACGTTAGAGGCAGGAAACATGTTCCCAGTGTTGGTGGAGTCCAGAACAAGGGGCCACAGTTTAAGAATAAGAGGTAGGCCATTTAGAACGAAGATGAGGAAAAACTTTTTCAGTCAGAGAGTTGTGAATCTGTGGAATTCTCTGCCTCAGAAGGCAGTGGAGGCCAATTCTCTGAATGCATTCAATAGAGAGCTAGATAGAGCTCTGAAGGATAGCGGAGTCAGGGGTATGGGGAGAAGGCAGGAACGGGGTACTGATTGAGAATGATCACATTGAATGGTGGTGCTGGCTCGAAGGGCCGAATGGCCTCCTCCTGCACCTATTGTCTACTGTCTATTGATTGTTGGTGTCACTCTGTTCACAGATCTTCGCTGTTGATGGGGAGAGAGAGTTTTCTGCTCAGCCTGAAGGAATGTTTGCAACAGTCGAAACAGAGAGTGGTTGTGCTGCTTGGGGACGCAGGGTGCGGAAAGAGTTCTCTTGTGGCCAAAGCGTCCATCCTGGCCTCTGAATGGATCTCAGGGTAAGTGCCCCGCCCTCAATTTGTAGCGTTCTTTTGGGGCGGTCACGGTGGCGCAGCGGTAGAGTTGCTGCCTCACAGCGCTAGAGACCCGGGTTCCATCCTGACTCGGGCGCTGTCTGCACGGAGTGTGTACGTTCTCCCCGTGACCACTGGGTTTTCTCCGGGTGCTCTAATTTCCTCCCACACTCTAAAGACGTGCAGGTTTGTAGGTTAATTGGTTTGGTATAAATGTAAATTATCCCTGGTGTTAATGTGTGGCGATCACTGGTTGGCACGGACTTGCTGGGCCACAGGGCCTGTTTGCCGTATCTCTGAACTCTAAACCTTTACCCCTTCACTTTAAACCTATGTCCTCTGGTCCTCGATTCCTCTACTCTGGGCAAGAGACTCTGTGCATCTACCCGATCTATTCCCCTCATGATTTTATACACTTCTATAAGATCACCCCTCATCCTCCTGCACTCCAAGGAATAGAGTCCCAGCTTGCTCAACCTCTCCCTTTAGCTCACACCCTCGAGTCCTCTTTAATTTCCTCTGCACCCTTTCCATCTTGCAACTCCTTTCCACCAGAGGGCGGTCACTGTGGCGCAGCGGTAGAGTCGCTGCCTCACAACGCCAGAGACCCGGGTTCAATCCCGACTACGGGCGCCGTCTGTACGGAGTTTGTACGTTCTCCCCGTGACTGCGTGGGTTTTCTCCGACATCTTTGGTTTCCTCCCGCACTCCAAAGGCGTACAGGCTTGTAGGTTGTGTAGGAAAATAACTGCAGATGCTGGTTTAAATCGAACCCTTCGTCTGAAGAAGGGTCTCGACCCGAAACGTCACCCATTCCTTCTCTCCTAAGATGCTGCCTGACCCGCTGAGTTACTCCAACATTTTGTGTCTACCAGGTTTGTAGGTTCATTGGCTTGGCGCAAATGTAAATTGTATCGGATGGTGTTAGTGTACGGCGGGGTGATCGCTGGTCGGTGTGGTCTCAATGGGCCGAAGGGCTTATTTCCACGCTGTATTTCTAGACTAAACTAAACTATAGACAATAGACAATAGGTGCAGGAGGAGGCCATTCGGCCCTTCGAGCCAGCACCACCATTCAATGTCATCATGGCTGATTATTCTCAATCAGTACCCCGTTCCTGCCTTCTCCCCATACCCCCTGACTCCGCTATCCTTAAGAGCTCTATCTAGCTCTCTCTTGAATGCATTCAGAGAATTGGCCTCCACTGCCTTCTGAGGCAGAGAATTCCACAGATTCACAACTTTCTGGCTGAAAAAGATTTTCCTCATCTCCGTTCAAAATGGCCTACCCCTTATTCTTAAACTGTGGCCCCTGGTTCTGGACTCCCCCAACATTGGGAACATGTTTCCTGCCTCTAACGTGTCCAACCCCTTAATAATCCTATACGTTTCGATAAGATCTCCTCTCATCCTTCTAAATTCCAGTGTATACAAGCCTAGTCGCTCCAGTCTTTCAACATACGACAGTCCCGCCATTCCGGGAATTAACCTAGTGAACCTACGCTGCACGCCCTCAATAGCAAGAATAGCAAGGACTAAAACTAAAATAAAGGGGTATCAAGCACTAAAACAATTAGACATTGATCAACGAATTTGTTTGCCAACTAGATTATGAACCCTATGTAACTGTAACCTTGCCTAGGATAATGGGCATTGACATAATACAGTATAAATGATTAATTGACTGCGTTGCCTGAGGAGTAATTATCTTCAGGGATTTTTGTGTCCATGGTTACAAATAATGTTTAATGAAAACGTGTACTGCATCTAGCGCAATCAAATGGTCTCGTTGACATTGGCCTTGCAAATGCCTAAATACACGTCAATATTGACATGCTTGAATAAACCAACTAAAATTGACCGATAAAACCTTAGGCTAGATGCAGGAAGATTGTTTTTCGGCTTGTACTCGCTGGAATTTAGAAGATTGAGGGGGGATCTTATAGAAACTTACAAAATTCTTAAGAGGTTGGACAGGCTAGATGTAGGAAGATAGTTCCCGATGTTGGGGAAGTCCAGAACAAGGGGTCACAGTTTAAGGATAAGGGGGAAGTCTTTTAGGACCGAGATGAGAAAGTTTTTTTCACACAGAGAGTGGTGAATCTGTGGAATTCTCTGCCACAGAAGGTAGTTGAGGCCAGTTCATTGGCTATATTTAAGAGGGAGTTAGATGTGGCCCTTGTGGCTAAAGGGATCAGGGGGTATGGAGAGAAGGCAGGTACGGGATACTGAGTTGGATGATCAGCCATGATCATATTGAATGGCGGTGCAGGCTCGAAGGGCCGAATGGCCTACTCCTGCACCTATTTTCTATGTTTCTATGTTTCTAAGATAGAAAGACGACAGTGGAGGACAAGTCATTGGGTATTAAAGCAGGGATTGGCAGATTCTTGATTAGTACAGGCAGGGTTGCCAACTATGGGACAAAGGGCGAGGCTGCCGCCCCGCGCCCCACGTGACCTCACCCAGCCAGCGGCCACGTGCTCCCGCTCCACCAATGGTGACCGCCATTGGTGGAGCGGGAGCACGTGGCCGCTGGCTGGGTGAGGTCACGTGGGGCGCGGGGCGGCGACGTCACCCTTTGTCCCGTATTTGGGAGCGAAGAAGTTGGCGACCCTTCTAATACGGGACAAGGGCGGTCCCGTACGGGGCAAACTAATTTAGCCCAAAATACGGGACGTCCCGGCTAATACGGGACAGTTGGCGACCCTACGTGCGGGTGTCAGGTTGTGGGGAGAAGGGAGGAGAATGGGGTTGAGAGGGAGAGATAGATCAGCCACGATCGAATGGCGGAGTAGACTCGATGGGCCGAATGGCCCAATTCTGTTCCTCAGACTTATGAATTTATGCTTGGAGCAAATTCTAGCGCATTTTCAGGTGATTTTATATCTGAAGAAGGATCCCAAACCATAACGGCACCTGTCCATTCCCCCCAGAGACGTTGCCCGACCCACTGAGTTACTACAGCACTTTGTGCTTGCTCAAGATTCCAGCATCTGCAGTTCCTTGTGCCTTTGTGTAATCATGTTTTCAATGGGTGCTCCAGTTTTCTCGCGCACTCCAAAGATGGGCAGGTTTGTAGGTTAATTGGCTTCTTAATTGTAAATTTTCTCTAGTGTGTGTAGTGAATAGTGTTAGTGCAGGGGAGGAGGGGGGTATCGCTGGTCGGCGCGGACTCGATGGGCCGAAGGGACTGTTCCCATGCTGTATCTCTAAATCTAAATCTAAAGGGGGTATGGGGAGTAGGCAGGAACGGGGTACTGATTGAGAATGATCAGCCATGATCACATTGAATGGTGGTGCTGGCTCGAAGGGCTGAATGGCCTCCTCCTGCACCAATTGTCTATTGTCTATCTAAAACTAAAGCTTCCTCTTGCAGCTCATTCCAGATACGGACTACCCTCTGAGTGAAAACGTGGCCCATGAGGCCCGTCTTAAATCTCTCCCCACTCACCTTAAGCCTAATCCTTAGTTTTAGAATCATAGAGTCTAAGATGTTTCTTTAAGATCAGATAACACCATATATACATACAAGGGCGGCTCGGTGGCGCAGCGGTAGAGTTGCTGCCTCACAGCGCCAGGGTCCCTGGTTCGATCCTGACTACGGGTGCTGTCTGTACGGAGTTTGCACGTTCTCCCCGCGACCTGCGTGGGTTTTCTCCGGGTGCTCCAGTTTGCTCCCACGCTCCACAGACGTGCAGGTTTGTAGGTCAATTGGCTTGGTATAAATGTACAAATGTAAAAATTGTCCCTGGTGTGTGTAGGATAGTGTTAATGTGCGGGGATCGCTGGTCGGCGCGGACCCGGTGGGCCGAAGGGCCTGTTTCCGCGCTGTATCTCTAAACTAAACTAAATCGAGTCAAACCAAACTCAAGTGCCTTTACATTTCAATTTCAGAGAGCTGCATCGAATTGTTCGCTTTGTCGGTGTGACCGGAGAGAGCAGAAGTATTCGTTTGCTTCTGCATGGCTTGTGCGTCCAATTGGCCAAAATATATAATCAGTCGATCCATTTCTCAGAGGTACGATGATGAAAAAGATGGCCGTCTGTGGCCACCTGTTGCGAACGGCGCAACAGAAAATAACCAAAGTAGACACACAACGCTGGAGTAACTCAGCGGGTCAGGCAGCATCTCGGGAGAGAGGGAATGGGTGACGTTTCAGGTGGGACCGTCTACCTCATTGGAGACCCTCGGACTATCTGTGATCGGACTTTACTGGACTTCATCTTGCACTAATCGATATTCCCTTTATTGTTTATCTGTGTACTGTGGACGGCTGGATTGTAATCGTAAGGTCATAAGTAATAGGAGCAGAATTTGGCCATTCGGTCCATCAAGTCTACCCCGCCATTCAATCACGGCTGATCTACCTCTCCCTCCTAACCCCATTCTCCTGCCTTCTCCCCATCACCCCTGACACCCGTACTAATCAACAATCTATCTCTACTTTAAAAATACCCACTGACTTGGCCTCCACAGCCGTCTGTGGCAATTAATTCCACAGATTCACCACCCTCCACGCTAAATAAATTCTTCCTCATCTCCTTCCTAAAGGAATGTCCTTTAATTCTGAGGCTGTGCCCTCTAGTCCTAGACTCTCCCACGAGGGGAAAGACGTCCAGTCATGTACAGTCTTTCCACTGACTGGTTAGCACGCAGCACAAAAGCTTTTTCACTGTACCTCGGTACACGTGGCAATACACTAAACTGGAACCTGTAACTGCTCTTGTCTAGGAGTTCTCGGGGCTGTTAAATGAGTTCACCTCCCTGCTGGAACTCGCTACTGAAGACCATCCTCTGTTGATTAGTTTGGATGGTTTGGACGAATTGTCCGATGACTACGACGCCCAAAGCCTTTCCTGGTTTCCACGCCAGCTGCCGATGAACGTTCGCATCATCGTGTCCGTGACCGCCGGGGAGAACGAAGCTGCACTAACGGTAACAAGGTGGCGGCCCCTGGTGGTGAGCCAGGCGTGGTGCGGACCCTCGGCTCGGTGGGCGCGGGGGGGGTGGGGGGGACGTCACGGACCTTGGGATGGGGAGGAGGGGCAGGTGGGAGTGGAGTTCCAGGAGGAGGTGAACTGGCCGGGGGTTTGGGGAGCTGTGCGGTGTTTGAGGAATAAAGAAAACTTCGCCTGACACGTGTCCCACTTCACTGGCTTTGCTTGACACTCATGTCCGGCTTCGACAACGCCTATTCAGCAACGACACTTGACTATGTCAGGGGTTACGGGGAGAAGGCGGTCACGGTGGCGCGGCGGTAGAGTTGCCGCCTTACAGCGAATGCAGCGCCGGAGACCCGGGTTCCATCCCGTCACTCCAGCACTTTGTGTAAACCAGTATCTGCAGTTTCTTAGTTCTAGATAAAGGGAAAAACCTGGTTTCAAAGTAAGTGTATGTTTAGACTTGGTATCTCAAAATGCTGGAGTAACTCAGCAGGTCAGGCAGCATCTCTGCAGAGAAGAAGGGTCTCGACCCGAAACGTCACCCATTCTTTCTCTCCAGAGATGCTGCCCGACCTGCTGAGTTATTCCAGCATTTTGTGAATAAATACCTTCGATTTGTACCAGCATCTGTAGTTATTTTCCGATACTATTTAGACTTAGTATTGTCACTTGTACCATGATAAAAGATTTTCATTGTACCTTGGTACACATGACAATAATCTAAACTAAACCAAACAAATGTGCAGTGAAAAACTTTGTTTTACACGCTACCCAATCAAGATTATTGAGGGCGGTCACAGTGGCGCAGCGGTAGAGTTGCCGCCTTACAGCGAATGCAGCGCCAGAGACCCGGGTTCCATCCCGACTACGGGCGCTGTCTGTACGGAGTTTGTACGTTCTCCCCGTGACCTGCGTGGGTTTTCTCCGAGATCTTCGGTTTCCTCCCACACTCCAAAGACGTGCAGGTTTGTAGGTTAATTGGCTTGCTAAATGTAAAAACTGTCCCTAGTGGGTGTAGGATAGTGTTAGTGTGCGGGGATCGCAGGTCGGCACGGACCCAGTGGGCCGAAGGGCCTGTTTCCACGCTGCATCTCTAAAACTAAAGGCAGGAGAGAATGGGGTTAGGAGGGAGAGATAGATCAGCCATGATTGAATGGCGGAGTAGACTTGATGGGCTGAATGGCCTCATTCAGCTCCTATCACTTGTGAACAGTGGGAAGAAGTTGCAGTCTGTGAAGGGTGCAGAGAAGATTCATGAGGATGTTGCCAGGACTCGAGGGTGTGAGCTACAGGGAGAGGTTGGGGCAGGCTGGGATTCTATTCCATGGAGCGCAGGAGAATGAGGGGGGAGATCTTATGGAGGTGCACAAAATCATGAGAGGAATAGGTCGGGTAGATGCACAGAGTCTCTTGCCCAGAGTAGGGGAATCGAGGACCAGAGAACATAGGTTAAAGGTGAGGGGGGAAAGATTTAGAGTTCAGAGGTACAGAAACAGACCTTTCGGCCCAACGGGTCCACGCCGACTTATGACACGTTGACTAATTGATTTACTGGACAATTTACACCAAGCAACAGGGGCAGGTTCTTACACATGCTGCTATGCCGAGATCAATGATAAGGTTTGTTAGAAGCCGCACAATAAAAGCAAGAAAAGAGTTAACTTCATTGTGCCAAACATCATGATACATAGCACAATTAATCTACTGGGTTAGGACGGCACGGTGGCGCAGCGGTAGAGTTGCTGCCTCACAGCGCCAGAGACCCGGGTTCCATCCTGACTACGGGTGCTGTCTGTACGTTCTCCATGTGACCTGCGTGGCTTTTCTCCGGGTGCTCCGGTTTCCTCCCATCTAGCTCTATCTAACTCTCTTTGAAATTCATCCAATGAATTGTCCTCCACTGCCCTCTGTGGCAGAGAATTCCACAAATTCACAACTCTCTGGGTGAAAAAGTTCCTTCTCACCTCAGTTTTCAATGGCCTCCCCTTTATTCTAAGACCGTGTGGCCCCTGGTTCTGGAATAAATCACGAGAGGAATAGATCAGGTAGATGCAGAGTCCCTTGCCCAAAGTAGGAGAATCGAGAACCAGAGAACATAGGTTAAAGGTGAGGGGGAAAAGATTTAGAGTTCAGAGGTACAGAAACAGATCCTTCGGCACAATGTGGCCCATCTGAGCTGGATGATCAGCCATGATCATATTGAATGGCAGTGCAGGCTCGAAGGGCCAAATGGCCTACTCCTGCACCTATTTTCTATGTTTCTATCTCTGTTTCTGTAAAGGGGAGGCCATTTAAAACTGTTTGTTTAATCCAAGTTGCAAAACATACTTGGCTAATACAGTATGATTGTGACTATGAGGAAAAACTTTTTCAGTCAGAGAGTTGTGAATCTGTGGAATTCTCTGCCTCAGAAGGCAGTGGAGGCCAATTCTCTGAATGCATTCAAGAGAGAGCTGGATAGAAACATAGAAACATAGAAAATAGGTGCAGGAGTAGGCCATTCGGCCCTTCGAGCCTGCACCGCCATTCAATATGATCATGGCTGATCATGCAGCTCAGTAGCCTGTACCTGCCTTCTCTCCATACCCCCTGATCCCTTTAGCAAAAAGGGCCACATCTAACTCCCTCTTAAATATAGCCAATGAACTGGCCTCAACTACCTTCTGTGGCAGAGAATTCCACAGACTCACCACTCTCCGTGTGAAGAAATGTTTTCTCATCTCGGTCCTAAAAGACTTCCCCCTTATCCTTAAGCTGTGACCCCTGGTTCTGGACTCCCCCAACATCGGAAACAATCTTCCCGCATCTAGCTTCTCCAACCCCTTAAGAATGTTATAAGTTTCAATAAGATACCCCCTCAGTCTTCTAAATTCCAACGAGTACAAGCCCAGTCTATCCAGTCTTTCCTCATATGTAAGTCCCGCCATCCCAGGGATCAATCTTGTGAACCTTCTCTGTACTCCCTCTAAGGCAGTACTCCCTCTAAGGCAAGAACGTCTTTCCTCAGGTTAGGAGACCAAAACTGCACACAATACTCCAGGTGCGGTCTCACCAAGGCCCTGTACAACTGCAGCAGAACCTCCCTGCTCCTAAACTCAAATCCTCTTGCTATGAATGCCAACATACCATTCGCTTTCTTCACTGCCTGCTGCACCTGCACGCTTGCTTTCAATGACTGGTGCACCATGACACCCAGGTCACGTTGCATCTCCCCTTCTCCCAATCGGTCACCATTCAGGTAATACTCTGCTTTCCTGTTCTTGCCGCCAAAGTGGATAACCTCACATTTATCCACATTATATTGCATCTGCCATGCATTTGCCCACTCGCCTAATCTATCCAAGTCGCTCTGCAGCCTCCTAGCATCCTCCTCGCAGCTAACACTGCCACCCAGCTTCGTGTCATCCGCAAACTTAGAGATGTTGCATTCAATTCCCTCATCCAAATCATTAATATACACTGTAAATAACTGGGGTCCCAGCACTGAGCCTTGCGGTACCCCACTAGTCACTGCCTGCCATTCCGAAAAGGACCCGTTTATTCCTACTCTTTGCTTCCTGTCCGCCAACCAATTTTCTATCCACCTCAACACTGAACCCTCAATACCATGTGCTTTAAGTTTGTACACCAATCTCCTATGTGGGACCTTGTCGAAGGCCTTCTGAAAGTCCAGATATAACACATCGACTGGTTCTCCCTTATCCACTCTACTAGTTACATCCTCTTAAGGAGCTCTTAAGGATAGCGGAGTCGGCCCTTCGAGCCAGCACCGCCATTTAAAGTGATCATGGCTGATCATTCTCAGTCAGTACCCCGTTCCTGCCTTCTCCCCATACCCCCTGACTCCGCTATCCTTAAGAGCTCTATCCAGCTCTCTCTTGAGGCAGAGAATTCCACAGACTGCTCTACGTTCTAAGGCAGTCAGGCACGCGTTGTACTAACGTCTCAATTCTTTCAACAGGTTCTCAAGGACGTTGGGCACGTTCTTGATATCCCACCCCTCACCCCCGTGGAAACAGAGAGGATACTGGGCTCCTGGTTGGCAAGGGACGGTCGAAGGCTGGCAGCCGACCAGTGGGCTTTACTGGTGGGGGCTTGCAGGGCCTGCCCCAGCCCTCTGTACCTCCAGTGCGCCTACGCAGAGTCGCTGGGTTGGCGCTCCAGCACCGCGGTGTCGGACATCTACCTGCCGCTGGGCGTCCATCAGTTGTACGCGGCCTTGCTCAGCAGACTGGAGAAGGTGCACGGTGAAGCACTGGTGAGGAGGGCGGCCGGGCTCCTCGCCGTGTCCAGGAACGGCGCCACCTTCGCCGAGCTGACTGACCTCCTCTCGCTGGACCGGGCGGTCGTCCGCGAGCTGCGCCAGTTCCAGGGTGTCTCGGCGCCCAGGGTGCCCGCCGTCACCTGGATGAAGCTGCGCAGGGACCTGCAGGGCCACCTGGTGGAGCGGAGGAGTGACGGCGCCCACACCTACACCTGGGCCCACTCGGCGCTGAGGCGAGCCTGTGCGGACAGGTACCTGGCGTCCAACGACGACCGGCTAGCTCTGCACCTGGCCCTGGCCGACTATTTCTCGGGGAAGTCCAGCCCCGGTGGCCCGGAGGACCTCCATGCTCAGCCGCTGGCCTGGGCCAGAGGAGAAGGCCCAGGTGTCAACCACACCTTCAATCTGCGGAGACTGAACGGGCTTCCTCACCACCTGCTGAAGGCAGGCCAAGTGTCCACCCTGATCACACAGTGCCTCTTCAATTTCCAGTTCCTGCTCCACAAGGTGTGGGCTTTGTCGGTGGTCAGTGTGGAAGAGGACCTGAGATCAGCGTTGACCATGGAGAGGTGGGCTGATAAACTCCGGCCAATATTTCAGTGTCGTCTTGTTGTGTCTCATTGTCTGCAACTCGTTTTTCACCTGGGCCTATAGTGTTCGGGCCAGAGTGTCCGGGCCTACAGTGTCCGGGTCTACAGTGTCCGGGCCTACAGCGTCCGGGCCTACAGTGTCTGGGCCTACAGTGTCCGGGCCTACAGTGTCCGGGCCTACAGCGCCCCCCGGGCCTAATACGGGACAAGGGCGATCCCGTACAGGACAAATCAATTTAGCCCAAAATACAGGATGTCCCGGCTAATACGGGACAGTTGGCAACCCTATCCATGGCTAACAATGGCCTGTTTCTTTTATCATCGTTGCTTTTTTGCATAACTTTCATTCAATTGTTCTACATCGCTCTACATCGCCGTCTATATTTCTCATTTCCCTTTCCCCTGACTCTCAGTCTGAAGAAGGGTCTCGACCTGAAACGTCACCCATTCCTTCTCTCCACAGATGCTGCCTGACCCGCTGAGTTACTCCAGCATTTTGTGTCTATCCTCTGACTTTAGCATTTAGCTTCCAGCCTTTATCACTTTCTCCACCAATCCGTCAAACATACTCCACTCTCTCTCCATCCCTTCCCAACTTCAGTCTTGTACTAGTTTCAAAGTTGTCTTGTGAGTCTCATTGTCTGTAACTTGTTTTTCACCTGGCCAACGGCTAACAATGGCCTGTTTCATTTAACATCGTCACTTATTGCATATCTTTTAATCATTTGTTCTATCTGGGTGTCCTAGTGCACCATTCACTGAAAGAAAGCATGCAGGTACAGCAGGCAGTGAAGAAAGCCAATGGAATGTTGGCCTTCATAACAAGAGGAGTTGAGTATAGGAGCAAAGAGGTCCTTCTGCAGTTGTACAGGGCCCTAGTGAAACCGCACCTGGAGTACTGTGTGCAGTTTTGGTCTCCAAATTTGAGGAAGGATATTCTTGCTTTTGAGGGCGTGCAGCGTAGGTTTACTAGGTTAATTCCCGGAATGGCGGGACTGTCATATGTTGAAAGACTAGAGCGACTAGGCTTGTATACACTGAAATTTAGAAGGATGAGAGGGGATCTTATCGAAACATATAAGATTATTAAGGGGTTGGACACGCTAGAGGCAGGAAACATGTTCCCAATGTTGGGGGAGTCCCGAACCAGGGGCCACAGTTTAAGTATAAGGGGTAGGCCATTTAGAACGGAGATGAGGAAAAACATTTTCACTCGGAGAGTTGTGAATCTGTGGAATTCTCTGCTTCAGAAGGCAGTGGAGGTCAATTCTCTGGATGTTTTCAAGAGAGAGCTAGATAGAGCTCTTAATGATAGAGGAGTCAGGGAGTATGGGTAGAAGGCAGGAACGGGGTACTGATTGAGAATGATCAGCCATGATCACATTGAATGGCGGTGCTGGCTCGAAGGGCCGAATGGCCTCCTCCTGCACCAATTGTCTATTGATCACATTGAATGGCGGTGCTGGCTCAAAGGGCCGAATGGCCTCCTCCTGCACCTATTGTCTATTGTCTATATATTGTGTTATGTTGGTGGGTTCTGTTTTCGTTTTATTGCATTGTATATATTATTTTAATATTTGAATAAATATTTTTGATTTTTAAGAAACCTTTAAAAAAGCCCTTGGGTTTAAACGCCATTTTGTGCTTTCTGAGCAGGAAGGTCGGTGACTTGAACCTCCTGCATGAAGCCATCCAGTTGTCCAAGAAGGTCCTGCTTCAGGATCCACGACAGCTGGCTTCACAACTGGTCGGTCGCCTACAACAGATCGTTACGGAGGATAAACCAGTGGCTCCAGGTACCAGTGAGAGGGGATCTCAGAGAGATGATAGATCAGCCTTGGCCTCAAAGGACAAAGGAAGGACAACTAGATAGAGCTCTTAAGGATAGCGGAGTCAGGGGGTATGGGGAGAAGGCAGGAACGGGGTACTGATTGAGAATGATCAGCCATGATCACATTGAATGGCGGTGTTGGCTCGTAGGGCCGAATGGCCTCCTCCTGCACCTATTGTCTATTGTCTATTGTCTATTGTAATTGAGGTAGTGCAGCGTAGGTTCACGAGATTGATCCCCAGGATGGCGGGACTGTCATATGAGGAAAGATTGAAAAGACTAGGCTTGTTTTCACTGGAGTTTAGAAGGATGAGAGGGGATCTTATAGAGACGTATAAAATTATAAAAGGACCGGACAAGCCAGATGCCGGAAAATTTTCCCAATATTGGGCGAGTCCAGAACCAGGGGCCACAGTCTAAGAATAAAGGGGAGGCCATTTAATACTAAGGTGAGAAGGAACTTTTTCACCCAGAGAGTTGTGAATTTGTGGAATTCTCTGCCACAGAGGGCAGTGGAGGCCAAATCACTGGATGGATTTAAGAGAGAGTTAGATAGAGCTTTAGGGGTTAGTGGAATCAAGGGATACGGGGAGAAGTCAGGCACGGGTTATTGATTGTGGACGATCAGCCATGATCACAATGAATGGCGGTGCTGGCTCGAAGGGCCGAATTGCCTCCTCCTGCACCTATTTTCTATGTTTCTATGTTTCTATCATACAATCCAGGGCAGACAGAAAATGCTGGAGTAACTCAGCGGGACAGGCAGCATCTCGGGAGAGAAGGAATGGGTGACGTTTCGGGTCGAGACCCTTCTCCAGTCTGAAGAAGGGTCTCGACCCGAAACATCACCCATTCCTTCTCTCCCGAGATGCTGCCTGTCCCGCTGAGTTACTCCAGCATTTTGTGTCTACATAGAGACATAGAAAATAGATGCAGGAGGAGGCTATGCGGCCCTTCGAGCCAGCACCGCCATTCATCGTGATCATGGCTGATCATCCACAATCAGTAACCCGTGCCTGCCTTCTCCCCATCTTAACCAGCATCGGCAGTTTTTTTCCTACATAATCCAGGGCAATCCACATATCAGTGAAGAAGGGTCTCAACCCAAAACATCACCCATTCCTTCTCTCCGGAGATGTTGCCTGACCCGCTGAGTTACTCCAGTTTCTGGGGTCTACCTTCCTCCTATCAGTGGTCCTTCGTGATATGTAAAGCGTTTTTTTTCCACTAGTGGGAGAGTCTAGGACCGGAGGCCACAGCCTCAGAATAAAAGGACGTTCCTTTAGAAAGGAGATGAGGAGGAATTTCTTTAGTCAGAGAGTGGTGAATCTGTGGAATTCATTGTCACAGAAGTCAATGGATTTTTTTAAAGCAGTGAAACAGACAAGGTTCCCAGAGGACTAGAGAGAAGCTACTTTAGTTTAAATTTAGTTTAATTTAGCTTAGTTTAGTTTAGATTTAGTTTAGAATTAGTTTAGATTCAGTTAATTTTCACATGTACCGAGCGAGGTACAGTGAAAAGCTTTTGTGTTGCGTGCCGTCCAGTCAGTGGAAAGACAATACATGATTACAATTGAGTTGTCCACAGTGTACAGATACATATTGACTTGTCCCATCGAGTCTACTCCACCATTCAATCATGACTGATCCATCTCTCCCTCTCTCCCCCACTCACCTGCCTTCTCCCCATAACCCCTGACACCCATACTAATCAAGAATCTGTCAATCTCCATCTGAAAAATACCCACTGACTTGGCCTCCACAGCCGTCTGTGGCAATGAATCCCACGAATTCACCACCCTCTGACTAAAGAAATTCCTCCACATCTCCTTCCTAAAGGAACGTCCTTTAATTCTATGACCTCTGGTCCTAGACTCTCCCACTAGTGGAAACATCCTCTCCACATCCACTCTATCCGGGCCTTTCACTATTCGGTAAGTTTCAATGAGGTTCCCCCCTCATCCTTCTAAACTCCAGCGAGTACAGGCCCAGTGCTGACAAACGCTCATCATAGGTTAACCCACTCATTCCTGGGATCATTCTCGTAAACCTCCTCTGGACCCTCTCCAGAGCCAGCACATCCTCAGATATGGTATCGTTGCTTATTGCGGGCGCTGTCTGTCGCACGCTGTCCCCAGGTTTGCTAGGTTCTCTTAGATGCATTTAGAAGCATGTAATATTAAAATAAGTAAAGTCATTTGAAAATACCATAAAATGCTTGTGTTTAACCAGTTTATTTACCGTCAGGACATTTGACAGGTAGATTGGAGGCGACAGTTTGACGGTCAGGTAGGCGTGGGAATTTTCGCGATGTTTATGGCCATCAGCGATTTACTTTTAAAGTGGGCTCCCAACCCAGATATGCAACCCAGAAACCAGATATGCATCTCCCGTACATTTTCAAGGAATGCCCACACTCCGCACAAAAATCCATTTAACCACTTTTAAAATCAAATTTCTTAATACAGCTATTAGTAAACTGGAAGTCAATCCTGTTTATGCCTTGTTACCATGAAGCTTGGTTTTCAAGTAACCCGGGAAAGATGTTATATTTCAAAACTCTCAAGTACTTACCGACTTGTCAGTCATTTCAGCGAAAATTAGGACGCCGGAGAAGCATTGACAGCGTGGGAATTTCCGCGATGTTTCCGAAGACGCTGTGATCTCGACCTGACTCGGCATTGTCGTGGTCATTGTCGTCGGGTAAAAGAAAAGTTCGGCGAACTGCTACGACTTTGACAGTCGCCGGCAGTCGTCTAAAAAATGGCCTAAGTGGGGCAGGCCCTTTTACTACTGATTGAACTTGCAGATTAACTTGTTGGGAATCCTGCACCAGCATTCCCAAGTCCTTTTCCACCTCCGATTTCTGGATTCTCTCGCCATTCTTAACATAGTCTACTCTTTTATTCCTAGTACCAAAATGCATGACTCCACATGGACTCATTGGGCTGCTCTGCACATTCTGTGCTAACTGGGGCAATTGTGTTTATGAACGGATGAATAATGAATGAGTTTATTGGCCAAGTATGTACACATACAAGGAATATGCCTTGTTGCTCCGCTCACAAGTAACAACACGAACATATAGTAAACAATTAATAATAAAGCATAAAACATTAAAACATTAAGAACACAACATGACAATTTAAACGTGTGAGTGAAATAAACCAGAGCAAAAAGAGACTACAGACTTTTGGTTGTTGAGTAGAGCTACTACTCGCGGAAAGAAGCTGTGTTTATGTCTGGCTGTGGCTGCTTTGACAGTCCGGAGTCGCCTTCCAGAGGGATGTGCTTCAAAGAGTTTGTGGCCAGGGTGAGAGGGGTCAGAGATGATCTTGCCCGCTCGCTTCCTGACCCTTGCAGTGTACAGTTCGTCAATGGGGGGAAGGTTGCAGCCAACAACCTTCTCAGCTGAGGGTTTCAGGATAGTCTTGTCTGCTGTGTGCAAAATCTGTATTTCGCTGCAGCTGGTACACGTGACAATAAAGAAACCATTGAACCATTGATCCATTAAATGAGTGTTGCAATACTTCTTCTTCAGATGACCCAAGAAAATACCCCCATCTCCTGCGTTTGCTGAACCAGTGTCAACGATCTTCAATGCCTTTCCTCGTACCCTCATTCACCTGCCTCTTACCCCCGGGAGGACTGCTGTACAGTACACTGACGGGTAAGAAACGCTCTGTCCCAAACCTGTGTGTGTCCCGTCCATTGCACCTGCCCAGATTTTATTGTAAGTGTCGAAGCGGGGAACTGCAGATGCTGGTTTATGAATGCAATGGCAACGTCAGTCTTTTCCAATAGAGCCCTTTCCGATAGCCATTACTTCACAGGGAAGGTATTTATTCACAAAATACTGGAGAAACTCAGCAGGTCAGGCAGCATCTCAGGAGAGAAGGAATGGGCGACGTTTCGGGTCGAGACCCTTCTTCACAGGGAGTGGGAGTGATCGATCTTGACGCGGGCCGACATGAGAGATTTCCAAACGTATTTTCGGTTTAATAAGTCGTTTATTGAAGTAGTAGTGCAAACTGGTCTGTATCTCCCCAAGAATTCAACCCTCGTCATAGGTCTGAACTGTCTGACCTATTCAACTCTCGGCATAGGTCTGAATAGGTCTGAAACAGACTTTATCTGCTGAGGAGACTCAGGTCCTTTGGAGTGCAGGGGGCACTACTAAGGACCTTCTACAACACGGTGGTTGCATCGGCCATTTTCTACGGAGTGGTCTGCTGGAGCAGCAGCATCTCAGCGGCGGAAGGGAAGAGACTCGACAAGCTGGTCAGGAAGGCCAGCTCTGTCCTGGGTTGCCCCCTCGACTCAGTGCAGGCGGTGGGAGAGAGGAGGATGATGGCAAAGCTAACATCGCTGCTGGACAACGACTCCCACCCCATGCAGGACACTGTCACTGCACTGAGTAGCTCCTTCAGTGACAGACTCCTTCACCCCAAGTGCGTGAAGGAGAGATATAGGAGGTCCTTCCTTCCCGCTGCTGTGAGACTGCACAACCAGCACTGCTCCCAGCAGACCAGTCAACAGTAACAGTTAACATAGAAACATAGAAAATAGGTGCAGGAGTAGGCCATTCGGCCCTTCGAGCCTGCACCGCCATTCAATATGATCATGGCTGATCATCCAACTCAGTATCCCGTACCTGCCTTCTCTCCATACCCCCTGATCCCTTTAGCCACAAGGGCCACATCTAACTCCCTCTTAAATATAGCCAATGAACTGGCCTCAACTACCCTCTGTGGCAGAGAATTCCACAGATTCACCACTCTCTGTGTGAAAAAAAACTTTCTCATCTCAGTCCTAAAAGACTTCCCCCTTATCCTTAAACTGTGACCCCTTGTTCTGGACTTCCCCAACATCGGGAACAATCTTCCTGCATCTAGCCTGTCCAACCCCTTAAGAATTTTGTAAGTTTCTATAAGATCCCCCCTCAATCTTCTAAATTCCAGCGAGTACAAGCCGAGACTATCCAGTCTTTCTTCATATGAAAGTCCTGCCACCCCAGCCAGGAATCAATCAGTAACAGTAAAGGAAAAACACAGTAAATGATGACAATTATCCTTTTATTTATAACAAGTGTCTCTTGCTATCCACTTTGCTGCTGTAACACTGCAAATTTCCCCGGTGTGGGACAAATAAAGGAATATATTATTATTATTATTATTATTATTATTATTATTATTATTATTACATGGGTTTTATTAAATGTGGTGACTTAATAGGTGCCCATTGCGATCTCACAGGTCATACTGACCGGATTACAGCGGTAACATGTTTCCAGAAGGGCCTTCGAGCAATCACGGCATCGCGGGACGGGACGTTAAAGATCTGGGACCTCAACAGTGGCAAAGCATTGCATACAGTCCATGGCGTTGGCAGGGCCATCGATTCCATAACTCTGTGCCTGCAGAATACACTGGCGGCTGTGACTGAGGACAACGGTCTCCAGCTGTGGGATATCCACAATGGGCAGCAGATATTCACGGTCACTAGTTCCCTGGACCCACCCATAGTACGGTCGGCGCTCGACGGACAACACCTGTTGGCCTTTTACGACGGAAGCCATTTTGTTAAGGTAAGACATCACAAAATGCTGGAGTAACTCAGCGGGTCAGGCAGCATCACTTAGGAGAGAAGGAATGGGTGATGTTTCGGGTCAAGATCCTTCTTCAGACTGATGTCAGGGGAGGGGGCAGGACAAAGATAGGATGTAGTTGGAGTCAGTAAGACTAGTGGGCGAACTGGGAAGGGGGAGGGGAAAGAGAGGGACAGAGGAACTATCTGAAGTTAGAGAAGTCAATGTTCATACCGCTAGGGTGTAAACTACCCAAGCGAAATATGAGGTGCTGTTCCTCCAATTTGCGGTGGGCCTCACTATGACAATGGAGGAGGCCCAGGACAGAAAGGTCTGACTGGGAATGGGAGGGGGAGTTGAAGTGCTGAGCCACCGGGAGATCAGGTTGGTTAAGGCAGACTGAGCGGAGGTGTTGAGCGAAACGATCGCCGAGCCTGCGTTTGGTTTCGCCGATGTAGAGAAGTTGGCACCTGGAACAGCAGAAACAATAGATGAGGTTGGAGGAGGTGCAGGGCAGGTAAGAATACTGTGGCTATTGTAACGAGGTACATAGAGTCATAGAGTTATCGAGTCATAGATTGATACAGTGTGGAAACAGACCCTTCGGCCCAATTCGCCTACACCGGCCAACAATGTCCCAGTTGCCCTAGTCCCATTTGTCTGCGCTTGGTCCATAACCCTCCAAACCTGTCCTATCCATGTACCTGTCCAACTGTTTCTTAAACGATGGAATAGTCCCAGCCTCAACTACCTCCTCTGGCAGCTCGTTCCATGCACCCACCACCCTTTATGTGGAAATGTTACCCCTCGGATTCTTATTAAATCTTTCCCCCTTCACCTTGAACCTATGTCCTCTGGTCCTCGATTCCCCTACTCTGGGCAAGAGACTCTGTGCATCTACCCGATCTATTCCTCTCATGATTTTGTGGAATACTTCAAGAATACTTTCCTCAAGAATACTTTCACAGCAAGGCGTGTTCCAATGTAAGGCACTTGCCCAGTTAACCACGGTCTCTCGGCTAAGCTGTGAGTGAACCCATGCGTTGCAATTGTGAAGGACTCTCGGTGGCGCAGCAATAGACCTGCTGCCTCACAGCGCCAGGCGTCTGTACGGAGTTTGCACGTTCTCCCCGTGCGGGTTTTCTCAGAGACCCAGTCCCGTGAGCTTGGTGACCGGCGTGTACAGACTAATAGGTTAATTGGCTTCTGTAAATGGTCGTCTAGTGTGGGGGAAACAGATGAGAAAGTGGTATAACATGGAACCAATGTACCGGTGATCGCTGGTCGGCACGGGCTCGGTGGGCTGAAGGGCCTGTTACCACAATGCATCTTAGTTTAGTTTAGACATACAGCGCGGAAACAATAGACAATAGGTGCAGGAGGAAGCCATTCGGGCCTTCGAGCCAGCACCGCCATTCAATGTGATCATGGCTGATCATTCTCAATCAGTATCTGCCTTCTCCCCATACCCCCTGACTCCGCTATCCTTAAGAGCTCTATCTAGCTCTCTCTTGAATGCATTCAGAGAATTGACCTCCACTGCCTTCTGTGTGTGTGTGTGTGCGTGTGTCTGTGTGTATTTGTGTGTGTGCGTGTGTGTGTGTGTGTGTGTGTGTGTGTGTGTGTGTGTGTGTGTGTGTGTGTGTGTGCGTGTGTGTGTGTGTATGTGTGTGTGTGTGTGTGTATTTGTGTGTGTGTGTGTGTGTGTGTGTGTGGGTGCGTGTGTGTGTATGTGTGTGTGTGTGTGTGCGTGTGTGTGTGTGTGTGTGTGTGTGTGTGTGTGTGTGCGTGTGTGTGTGTGTATGGGTGCGTGTGTGTGGGTGCGTGTGTATGTGTGTGTGTGCGTGTGTGTGCGTGTGTGTGTGTGTGTTTGCATTTTAGCACATGTGCTTCTTCGTAACTCATTTCTTTCATTGACTTTCATTGACTTATTTAATTGTTTCAGCAAAAACCCTTCCCCACCAACCTTCCATTAACACATTAATTGGTATGAAGATGGAAAGATCAAAAATAGAACACCAATTATGATTGTTTTATAAAGCTGCAGATATATATTTCATCTATGCAGCATTTCTCTCTTCCAGTTTTTACCCAGCGTAGTGGAATCAAGAACCATACGTTTAAGGTGAGGGGGGGAAGATTTAATAGCAAAACATAGAAACATAGAAACATAGAAAATAGGTGCAGGAGTAGGCCATTCGGCCCTTCGAGCCTGCACCGCCATTCAATATGATCATGGCTGATCATCCAACTCAATATCCCGTACCTGCCTTCTCTCCATACCCCCTGATCCATTTAGCCACAAGGGCCACATCTAACTCCCTCTTAAATATAGCCAATGAACTGGCCTCAACTACCTTCTGTGGCAGAGAATTCCACAGATTCACCACTCTCTGTGTGAAAAAAAACTTCCTCATCTCGGTCCTAAAAGACTTCCCCCTTATCCTTAAACTGTGACCCTGAGGGGCAACTTATTCACAGAGGGTGGTGGGTGTATGGAACGAGCTGCCAGAGGAGGTAGTTGAGGCTGGGACTATTCCAACATTTGGATAGGACAGGTTCTGGTCCAAACGCAGGCAGGTGGGACTAGTATAGATGGAACATGTTTGGGTCGGCATGGGCAAGTTGGGCCGAAGGGCCTGTTTCATGCTGTATGACTCGATGATTCTCCAATGTCATTGGAGTGTGGGAGGAAACTGGAGCACCCGGAGAAAAAAACCCACGCTGGTCACGGGGAGAACGTACAAACTCCGTACAGACAGCGCCCGTAGTCGGGATGGAACCCGGGTCTCTGGCGCTGTGAGGCGGCAACTCTACCACTGCGCCAGTGAGGACAATTTACAATATTGCCAAAGCCAATTAGCGTACAAAGCCGCAGTGTGGTGGGAAACCGGAGCAGCCGGAGAAAACCCACGCCGTGACACCCAGCATCCAAGCATTCTTTATACAGCCATGTTGTGGCAGGAGACTGAAATATTACCCTGGGGAACGATGCATGGAGAGAACGGACCTCACAGAAACATAGAAAATATGTGCAGGAGGAGGCCATTCAGCCCTTCGAGTCAGCACCGCCATTCATTGTGATCATTGCTGATCATCCACAATCAGTAACCCGTGTCTGCCTTCTCCCCATATCCCTTGATTCCGCTAGCCCCTAGAGCTCTATTTAACTCTCTTTTAAATTCATCCAGTGAATCGGCCTCCACAGCCCTCTGTGGCAGAGAATTCCACAAATTCACAACTCTCTGGGTGAAAAGGGTTTTTTCTCGCCTCAGTTTTAAATGGCCTCCCCTTTATTCTTAGACTGTGTGGCCCCTGGTTCTGGACTCCCCCAACATTGGGAACATTTTTCCTGCATCTCGCTTGACCAGTCCTTTTAATAATTTTATACCTCTCCAGTAGCTCCCCTCTCATCCTTCTAAATTCCAGTGAATACAAGCCCAGTCTTTCCAATCTTTCCCGCCATCCTGGGGATTAACCCAATAGCAATCAATATTAATCAATAGCAAGGACGTCCTTCCTCAAATTGGAAGACCAAAACTGCGCACATTACTCCAGACTCCATACTCCAATACTTAAGGCGGCACGGTGGCGCAGCGGTAGAGTTGCTGCCTTACAGCGAATGCAGCGCCGGAGATTCGGGTTCCATCCCGACTACAGGCGCTGTCTGTACGGAGTTTGTACGTTCTCCCCGTGACCTGCGTGGGTTTTCTCCGAGATCTTCGGTTTCCTCCCACACTCCAAAGACGTGCAGGTTTGTAGGTTAATTGGCTTGGTAAATGTAAAAATTGTCCCTAGTGTGTGTAGGATAGTGTTAGTGTGCGGGGATCGCTGGGCGGCGCGGACTCGGTGGGCCGAAGGGCCTGTTTCTGCGCTGTATCTCTAAATCTAAAAAAAAATAGATGTGTTCTCACCTGGGCTCTGTACAACTGCAGAAAGGCCTCTTTACTCCTAAGTTCAAATCACCAAGACAAAATTGGCACGTTAAACAACACTCTTCCTGCACCATATTCTTTCTCCTCAGTATTCTGAACTCTTGCAACACTGACATCCAAACACATCCATGCAAAGAAAAGTCGTTTTGCTGGAAAAATAAAGAACTCAGCGCTGCAGTTAATTTCGATCGCTGCCCCGCTGTTTGCCAGGATTTGCTGAATTTCCTCTCAGTGAAAAATCTGAGAACTCACAGCTCGTGTGACTGTTGATGAGACAGAATGAATCCAATTAATATTTCACACGTTTGCAGTCCCTAATCGTGCAATTTATAATTAAGTTTGCTAATTTAAAAGGAATTACTTTTGGAAAGTAACACAAACAATCTCAGTGCAGTCTCAGTTCAGTTTATTGTCATGTGTGCTGAGGTACATTGAAAAGCTTTTGTTGCGTGCTAACCAGTCAGCAGAAAGACAATACATGAATAATAGACAATAGACAATAGGTGCAGGAGTAGGCCATTCGGCCCTTCGAGCCAGCACCGTCATTCAATGTGATCATGGCTGATCATTCTCAATCAGTACCCCGTTCCTGCCTTCTCCCCATACCCCCTGACTCCGCTATCCTTAAGAGCTCTATCTAGCTCTCTCTTGAATGCATTCAGAGAATTGGCCTCCACTGCCTTCTGAGGCAGAGAATTCCACAGATTCACAACTCTCTGACTGAAAAAGTTTTTCCTCATCTCAGTTCATTCGGCCCACCGGGTCCGCGCCGACCAGCGATCCCCGCACACTAACACTATCCTACACCCACTAGGGACAATTTTTACATTCACCAAGCCAATTAACCTACAAACCTGCACGTCTTTGGAGCGTGGGAGGAAACCGAAGATCTCGGAGAAAACCCACGCAGGTCACGGGGAGAACGTACAAACTCCGTACAGACGGCGCCCGTAGTCGGGATGGAACCCGGGTCTCTGGCGCTGCATTCGCTGTAAGGCAGCAACTCTACCGCTGCGCCACCGTGACCGCCCTCTAAACTGAACCAATGAAATGTTTGCGCTTTCAGATTTTTGATGTGTCGAACTGCTGCCGATTGTTACACCTAGTGGACATCACCCCAGAAAACAACCCCATTCACAAGGATCACACGGTTTTAGTGTCTGAACATTCATTGGGAGATCAAGTTCTTTTTGCCTATCGGTAAGTATTCAACCAACACCTCCTGCTGTGTGGATTACAAGCACCTTGTATGTTATGTTATTGGAGTAACTCAGCGGGTCAGGCAGCATCTCTGGAGAACATGGATAGGTGACGTTTCACAGAGTGCTGGAGTAACTCAGCGGGTCAGGCAGCATCTGTGGAGAATATGGATAGGTGACGTTTCACAGAGTGCTGGAGTAACTCAGCGGGTCAGGCAGCATCTGTGGAGAATATGGATAGGTGACGTTTCACAGAGTGCTGGAGTAACTCAGCAGGTCAGGCAGCATCTCTGGAGAACATGGATAGGCGACGTTTCAGGTCGGGACCATCGACCTCAAAGGAGAAGACACAGAGTGCAGAATATAGTTCTCAGCATTGTAGCACATCAGTTCCAGGGTCCAATGTCCGCAATGGGGTAGGGGTGAATCGGACTTTGCCCTAGCTTATGGAAGGGCTGTTCAGAAGCCTGATAACAGAGGGGAAGAAGCTGTTCCCGAGTCTGATGGGGTCTGGGGCTCCTGTACCTCTTTCCCGATGGTGGCAGTGGGACAGGAGTGTGGCCAGGGTAGTGTGTTTCAGTTTCAGTTTCAGATCAGTTTAGTATATTGTCACGTGTACCGAGGTACAGTGAAAAGCTTTTGTTGCATGCTATCCGGTCAGCAGAAAGACAATACATGATTGCAATCAATGTATTGTCTTTCTGCTGACCGGAAAGCACGCAACAAAAGCTTTTCACTGTACCTCGGTACATATGTATACGTAGATACAAGTTAACGGAATAACGTTTAGTGCAAGGTAAAGCCAGCAAAGTCCGATCAAGGATAGTCCGAGGGTCACCAATGAGGTAGATAGTAGTTCAGCACTGCTCTCTGGTTGTGGTAAGGTGGTTCAGTTGCCTGATAACAGACGGGAAGAAACTCAATAGTCAATCAATAGTCAATAGTCGTTTATTTGTCACATCCACATAAATGTGTAGTAAAATGAAACATTACCTGCAGTTGAACAATAAGACCAATAAGATTAATCAATAAAAATGCAATAACACATACAATCACAACTAACACCAAACAAAAAGAAACATCCATCACAGTGAGTCTCCTCCAGTCCCTCCTCACTGTGATGGAAGGCCAGAATGTCTTTTTCTCTTCCCTGCCGTCTTGTCCCGCGGTCAGGCTGTTGGAGTTGCCACGTCGGGGCGGTCGGGGCTCCCGATATTGAAGCCCCCGCTGGGCGGTGAAAAAAAATCCCGCGGCCTATTTCAGGCCGCGCCGGATGGTGAAAGGTCCGTGGCGGGCCGACCCAAGCCCCGCGATTCGGGGCGGGCGAACACGTTGCCGCTGCCGCTGCCGGAGCTCCCGATGTCGGCCCCCATCCAGGGGCCTGCGGGCTTCCGACGTCCACGCGGCCTGCGCCGGAGCCTCCGGAGACGAGTCGCAGCCGTTCCCGCAGCATTCGCAGGCAGCCAGCGCCGCAGGTGGCTGTCCCTGAATCTGGAGGTGTGCGTTTTCACACTTCTGTACCTCTTGCCCGATGGGAGAGGGGAGAAGAGGGAGTGGCCGGGGTGAGACTGGTCCTTGATTATGTTGCTGGCCTTGCCGAGGCAGCGTGAGGTGTAGATGGAGTCAATGGAAGGGAGGTTGGTTTGTGTGATGGTCTGGGCTGCTTCCAGAATTCTCTGCAATTTCTTGCGGGTCTTGGGTGGAGCTGTTCCCAAACCAAGCTGTGGGCCCATGGGTATTGGGCGGTCATTTTACTTTGAACGTGCAGATCTTCGATTCGATCTAATTGTTTATTTGTGGCTTTGCCAGGAGTGGGAGAGAAGGCCTGGTACTGAGTTCTAAACTAGGGAAGGTTGTGGCCAAGCTGCCAGCCCGCGACGATGCGGCTTCCATCCAAGGAGTAGCGGTCACCACGGACTACTTCCTGCTAGTCTGCAGGTACGTACTAATCTACGGTTTCTACTGAATGTTTAGTTTAGTTTAGATTAGACATACAGCGCGAAAACAGGCCCTTTCGGCCCACCGGGTCCGCGCCGACCAGCGATCCCTGCATATTAACACCATCCTATATACACACTAGGGACAATTTTTACATTTATACTGAGCTAATTAACCTACAAACCTGCACGTCTTTGGAGTGTGGGAGGAAACCGAAGATCTCGGAGAAAACCCACGCCGGTCACGGGGAGAACGTACAAACTCCGTACAGACAGCACGGGATCGTAGTTGGGATGGAACACGGGTCTCCGGCGCTGCCTTCGCTGTAAGGCAGCGACTCCACCTGTGCCGAATGTGTGTGGCTTTTGGCACCATGGTAAAGTCGTTAGCGTCCACCGTTAGCGGAGGAGCGGTCTGTACAAATTACAAATTGCTTTGATTGTCATTCAAAATGAATTGAACGAAATTGTCGTTACCACGGAGTCACAACCAATAAAGAGCACAAGACACACAATCACACAGGTTTAACACAGACAACCATCACAGTGATTCCTCCAGGCACACCCTCACTGTGATGGAGGGCAAAGAAAAGTCTCATCTCCTCCTCAGTTCCTCTCCCGCGGTCTGGCAGTCAAACTGCTGCCTCGAGGCGATCGAGGTTCCCGACTTTTGAAGGCCCCGCCGGGCGATGGAAGGTCCCAGGCCGAGCCACGCAGGGCGACGAAGGTCCTGCGAACGGGTCGATCGAGCCTCGCGGTTCAGGGCGGTTGAAGCTGCTACGGCTGGAGCTCCCGAAAGCCAGTCGCCAGCCAGGGACCTGCGAGCTCCCGATGTTGCGGTCTGCAGGGCCCGCGGCCGAAGCCTCCGAGATGGTAAGTCCATGCCCTGCGACCGGAGCCTTCAAGGTCGATCCCAGCTGGAGGCCGCCAACTCCTACGATGTTAGGCCGCAGCGCGAATGGAGATACGACACGGAAAAAGGTCGCATCTCCCGTTGAGGAGGAGATTTGAAACAAAAGGTTTCCCCCCCCCCCCACCACCCCACACATATACACTGCTAAAAATAGGTCATTACATTACGTACATTTAAACGCTAACAATACACAAAGAAAGAAAAAGGCAGACAGACTGCCAGCGAGCCACGTCCGGTATCGGAGCACCATAAGCGGAGGAGCGCGTCCGTCCGTCTGTCTGTATGTTTGTGGCTGCTCTGCCCACCCCTTCGGTGACGGCCCTCTCCCTGTGCTGTGACGTTGCTCCAGGTATCCGTGCTCGAGGCTGCGCGGGGCACTCCGCATCGAGCTGTTTGCGGCGAAGGGCCGCGCCTACGTCCGCACGGTGAGCGGCTGCTGCGACCACCGCCTGACCTTCCTGTCCGTGAACCACTCGGGTTCCCACCTCCTGGCGCTCAGCTCCTCGCGCCGGGCCGACATCTCCGCCATCCTCTCCTGGAACCTCGAGACAGAAGACCACAAGCACCTGGCCGAGTTCCAGTCCGCGGCCATCGCAGGCAAGTGGGCTCCCGCCAACGTCACCCGCGCCTTCATACGAACATAGAATCATAGAGAATAGGTGCAGGTGGAGGCCATTCAGCCCTTCGAGCCAGCACCGCCATTCATTGTGATCATGGATAGACTCGGCTTGTACTCGCTGGAATTTAGACGATTGAGGGGGGATCTTATAGAAACTTACAAAATTCTTAAGGGGTTGGACAGGCTAGATGCAGGAAGGTTGTTCCCGATGTTGGGGAAGTCCAGAACAAGGGGTCACAGTTTAAGGATAAGGGGGAAGTCTTTTAGGACCGAGATGAGAACGTTTTTTTTCACACAGAGAGTGGTGAATCTGTGGAATTCTCTGCCACAGAAGGTAGTTGAGGCCAGTTCATTGGCTATATTTAAGAGGGAGTTAGATGTGGCCCTTGTGGCTAAAGGGATCAGGGGGTATGGAGAGAAGGCAGGTACGGGATACTGAGTTGGATGATCAGCCATGATCATATTGAATGGCGGTGCAGACTCGAAGGGCCGAATGGCCTACTCCTGCACCTATTTTCTATGTTTCTATGGCTGATCATCCACAATCAGTAACCCGTGCCTGCCTTCTCCCCATATCCCTTGATTCCGCTAGCTCCTAGAGCTCTATCTAACTCTCTTTTAAATCCATCCAGTGATTTGGCCTCCACTGCCCTCTGTGGCAGAGAATCCCACAAATTCACAACTCCCTGGGTGAAAAATTGTCTTCAAAAATTCACTGCTTGGATAGATAAGTTCTTGGCACCATGTTATAGGAAATATATTGTCACGCTTGAAAGGGTTCAGAAAAGATTGACGAGGATGTTGCCAGGACTAGAGGGTGTGAGCTACAGGGAGAGGTTGAGCAGGCTGGGTCTCTATTCCATGGAGCACAGGAGGATGAGGGGAGATCTTATAGAGGTGTACAAAATCATGAGAGGAATAGATCGGGTAGATGCACAGAGTCTCTTGCCCAGAGTAGGGGAATCGAGGACCAGAGGACACAGGTTTAAGGTGAGGGAGGAAAGATTTATTAGATGATGCAGTGATAGAGTTTCTGCCTCACAGCGCCAGGGACCTGGGTTTGATCCTGACTACGGGTGCTGTCTGTAGGGGAATCGAGGACCAGAGGACATAGGTTCAAGGTGAAGGGGGAAAGATTTAATAGGGATCCGAGGGGTAACTTTTTCACACAGAGGGTGGTGGGTGTATGGAACAAGCTGCCAGAGGAGGTAGTTGAGGCTGGGACTATCCCATCGTTTAAGAAACAGTTGGACAGGTACATGGATAGGACAGGTTTGGAAGGATATGGGCCAAATGCGGGCAAGTGGAACTAGTGTAGCTGGGACATTGTTGACCGGTGTGGGCGAGTTGGGCCAAAGGGCCTGTTTCCACACTGTATCAATGTATGATCTCATTGAAACTTAGCAAATGGTGAAAGTCTTGGATAGAGTGGATGTGGAGAGGATGTTTCCACTAGTGGGAGAGTCTAGGACCAGAGGGCACAGCCTCAGAATTGAAGGACGTACCTTTAGAAAAGAGATTCGTTTAGTTTAGTTTAGTTTTAGAGATACAGCGTGGAAACAGGCCCTTCGGCCCACCGAGTCCGCAACGACCAGCGATCCCCGCACACTAACACTGTCCTGCACACACTGGGGACAATTTGCATTTATACCAAGCCAATTAGCCTACAAACCTGTACGTCTTTGAAGTGTGGGAGTACATTGAAGATCTCGAGAAAACCCACGCAGGTCACGGGGAGAACGTACAAACTCTGTACAGACAGCGCCCGTAGTCTGTCAATCTCTGCATTAAAAATATCCAATGACCTGGCCTCCACAGCTGTCTGTAGCAATATCAGCAATGATTGAATGGTGGAGTAGATTTGATGGGCCGAATGGCCTAATTCTGCTCCTGGAACATATGGATTTATGAACCCTCTGACTAAAGAAATCCCTCCTCATCTTCTCTTATCCTTTAATTCTGAGGCTGTGCCCTCTGGTCCTAGACTCTCCCACTAGTGGAAACATCCTCTCCACATCCACACTCTATCCTGGCCTTCGGTTTCCTCCCGTGCTCCAAAGACGTGCAGGTTCGTAGGTTAATTGGCTTGGTATAAATGTGAAAATTGTCGCTAGTGGGTGTAGGATAGTGTTAGTGTGCGGGGATCGCTGTGTTAGTGTGTGGACCCGGTGGGCCGAAAGGGCCTGTTTCCGCGGGTGCTGTATCTCTAAACTAAACTAAACTAAACTTTCACTATTGGGAAAGTTTCAGTCAGGTCCCCCTCATCTTTCTAAACCCCAGCGAGTACAGGCCCAGAGTACCGGCCCAGAGTACAGGCCCGGAGTACAGGCCCGGAGTACAGGCCCGGAGTACAGGCCCGAAGTACAGGCCCGGAGTACAGGCCCGGAGTACAGGCCCGGAGTACAGGCCCGGAGTACCGGCCCGGAGTACAGGCCCAGAGTACCGGCCCAGAGTACCGGCCCAGAGTACAGGCCCAGAGTACAGGCCCAGAGTACAGGCCCGGAGTACAGGCCCGGAGTACAGGCCCGGAGTACAGGCCCGGAGTACAGGCCCGGAGTACAGGCCCGGAGTACCGGCCCGGAGTACCGGCCCGGAGTACAGGCCCGGAGTACAGGCCCGGAGTACAGGCCCAGAGTACAGGCCCAGAGTACAGGCCCAGAGTACAGGCCCAGAGTACAGGCCCAGAGTACAGGCCCAGAGCGGTCAATGTTCTCTCTATATTTCAGGGACCTGCCGTGACCTGCGTTTTTGCCTGGCCGTCTGCAAAGGGGAGAACTTCCTGAGGGTGTGGAACCTTGCCTCGAGGATCAACGACCAGGCCCTGGCCATCAGCACAAGTAACATGAAGAGTGATTACGGGATCGTGGACATCACCCCCATGAAGAACAACCCCAGGTGAGGAATCAGTGTCACAGAGCCATGGAGTGATCCAGCATGGAAACAGGCCCTTCAGTCCAACTTGCTCACGCCGGCCAACATGCCCCATCTACACTCGTCCCACCTGCCAGCATTTGCCCCATAACCTTGTATGCACTAGAATTTGGAAAGATGAGAGGGGAATCTTATAGAAACGTGTAAAATTATAACAGGACTGGACAAGCTAGAGGTAGAAGGATCATTTAGAAGGATGAGAGAGGATCTTATAGAAACGTGTAAAATTATAACAGGACTGGACAAGCTAGATGCAGGAAAAATGTTTGTGGGAGTCCAGAACCAGGGGCCACACAGTCTAAGAATAAAGGGGAGGCCATTTAAAACTGAGATGAGAAAAAACATTTTCTCACCCAGAGAGTTGTGAATTTGTGGAATTCTCTGCCACAGAGGGCAGTGGAGGTCAATTCACTGGATGAATTTAAAAGAGAGTTAGATAGAGCTCTCGGGGCTAGTGGAATCAAGGGATGTGGGGAGAAGGCAGGCACGGGTTACTGATTATGGATGATCAGCCATGATCACAATGAATGGCGGTGCTGGCTCGAAGGGCCAAATGGCCTCCTCCTGCACCAATTTTCTATGTTTCTATGTTTTAACCCTCTAAACCTATCCTATCCATGTACCTGTCTAACTGTTTCTTAAACATTGCGATAGTCCCAGCCTCAACTACCTCCTCTGGCAGCTCGTTCCATACACCCACCACCCTTTGTGTGAAAAAGTTACCCCTCAGATTCCTATAAAAAATTTCCCCCCGCACCGTAAACCTATGTCCTCTGGTCTCGATTCCCCGAATCAGGGCAAGAGACTCTAAGCATCTGAGTCCAAATCAATTGATGAAATTATAATTCAATTATTTTCCAAAGAACAGTTTGTTTATTGATTTGTGTTGACCTTCATTGGAAGTGAAGAAGTAAAATAGCATTTAGTCATAGTGCGGAGAATACTAACATGCAAGGGCGTTTTAAGATCGCGAAGGAGGCGGTGTTGATGGCAGTGGTGATAGAAGCATACACCGATCAGCCAAAGCAATATGACCACTGACAGGCGAAGTGAATAACATTGATTATCTTGTTACAATGGCACCTGTCAAGGGGTGGGATATATTAGGCAGCAAGTGAACAGTCAGTTGTTGAGGTTGACGTGTTGGATGCAGGAGAAATGGGCACGAGTAAAGACCTGAGCGACTTTGACAAGGGCCAAATTGTTCTGGCCAGACGACCGGGTCAGAGCATCTCTGAAACGGCAAGGCTTGTGGGGTGCTCCCGGTCAGCAGTGGTGAGTACCTACCGACAGTGGTCCGAGGAGGGGCAAACCAGTGGGCACAGTTTCCAGAACCAGGGGGCCACAGATCCGGAACCAGGGGCCACAGTTTAAAAATAAGGGGTTGGCCATTTAGAATGGAGATGAGGAAAACCTTTTTCACTCAGAGAGTTGTAAATCTGTGGAATTCTCTGCCTCAGAAGGCAGTGGAGGCCAATTCTCTGGATGTTTTCAAGAGAGAGTTAGAGCTCTTAATGATAGTGGAATCAAGGGATATGGAGAGAAGGCAGGAACGGGGTACTGATTGTGGATGATCAGCCATGATCACATTGAATGGCGGTGCTGGCTCGAAGGGCCGAATGGTCTACTCCTGCACCTATTGTCTATTGTCAAATGTGCGCAGGTGGGACTAGTGTAGATGGGGCATGTTGGTCGGTGTGGGCAAGTTGGGCCGAAGGGCCTGTTTCCACGCTGTGTGACTCTATGATTCCACGAGGGTGGTGGGTGCCTGGAACACACTGCCAGGGGTGGTGGTGGAGGCAAATACGATTGCGGTGTTTAGGCCTCCCTGAACTCACCTCAGGACGCCTATGTTACCGTGCAACAGGTGTACAGGAAAGGTTCTGACTGTCTACCCTCTCTATCTATACCTCTCATAATTCTGTACACTTCTATCAGGTCTCTCCTCAAACTTTCCTATTCCAGAGAAAACATTCCAAGTCTGTCCAACCTCTCCCTGCAGCTCTCCCCCCCCCCCCCCCCCCCCCCCTCGGTCATGGGTGACCATGGGCGATGCATCCTAGTAGTTGGCTGCTTGCTCCAAACCTCGGCTGGCTCGAGCAGCGTGGCTTGTGGCTGAAGAGACCATCGCGGGAGTGACAGTCTCTCTCGCAAAGGTCACATTTGTGTGTGGTTCCTGCAGCTAATACCCTCCAATACCCTCTAATCCAGGCAGCGTTCTGGTAAACCTCCTCCGCACCCTCTCCAAAGCCTCCACATCCTTCCTGTAATGGGGCGACCAGAAATGCACGCAATACAATAGACAATAGACAATAGGTGCAGGAGGAGGCCATTCGGCCCTTCGAGCCAGCACCGCCATTCAATGTGATCATGGCTGATCATTCTCAATCAGTACCCCGTTCCTGCCTTCTCCCCATACCCCCTGACTCCGCTATCCTTAAGAGATCTATCTAACTCTCTCTTGAATGCATTCAGAGAATTGGGCTCCACTGCCTTCTGAGGCAGAGAATTCCACAGATTCACAACTATCTGACTGAAAATGTTTTTCCTCATCTCAGTTCTAAATGGCCTACCCCTTATTCTTAAACTGTGGCCCCTTGTTCTGGACTCCCCCAACATTGGGAATATGTTTCCTGCCTCTAACGTGTCCAAACCCTTAATAATCTTATACATTTCGATAAGATCCCCTCTCATCCTTCTAAATTCCAGTGTATACAAGCCTAGTCGCTCCAGTCTTTCAACATATGTCAGTCCCGCCATTCGGGAAATTAACCTAGTAAACCTACGCTGCACGCACTCAATAGCAAGAATATCCTTCCTCAAATTTGGAGACCAAAACTGCACACAGTACTCCAGGTGCGGTCTCACTAGGGCCCTGTACAACTGCAGAAGGACCTCTTTGCTCCTATACTCAACTCCTCTTGTTATGAAGGCCAACATTTCATTGGCTTTCTTCACTGCCTGCTGTACCTGCATGCTTCCTTTCAGTGACTGATGCACTAGGACACCCAGATCTCGTTGTACGTCCCCTGTTCCTAACTTGCAATACTCCAAATGCGGCCCGACCAAAGTCCTCTGAAGCTGCATCGTGACTTCCTGACTACCGATGACGGCAGGCACATACCAGACCACTGTATCTACTTGTGTCATCACTGTCAGGGAGTTATGGACTTAGACCCCAGGATCCCTCGGTACATCAATGCTGCCAAGGGTCCTGCCATCAACCGTAAACATTCCACCTCCCAGGAATCTTCTAGAAACTAACGTTACACCACGGAGACGGCACGTCGGCGCAGCGGTAGAGTTGCTGCCTCACGGCGCCGGAGACCTGGGTTCGATCCTGACTGCGGGTGCTGTCTGCACGGAGTTTGTACGTTCTCCCCGTGACCGCGTGGGTTTTCTCCAGGTGCACCGGTTTCCTCCAACATTCAAAACAAAACAAAACAAAACAAAAACGTACAGGTTTGTAGGTTAATTGGCTTCTGCAAATTGTCCCCAGTGTGTAGGATAGAACTAGTGTACGTGTGATCGCTGGTCGATGTGGACTCAGTGGGCTGAAGGGCCAGTTTCCACCCTGCACCTCGAATGGGAATGTTGATGTTAATTGAAATTATAGCCATTTGACTTTCATATTTCCGGATCTTGCTTTTATCTTCCAGTTATGTTGTGTGTCGGAGCTTAAATTCGGAAGTGATATCCGTCTGGAACATCAGAAAGTCCAAGTGCAAGGGGCAGGCTGTCCAAATGGAGAGAGGTCTTGTCGACGGCGCTAACATTGCACTGGTGAGAGACACCAAGCTGTACATCCTGTCTGACAAGGGCATGGCCACTCACTCTGAAACCCCCAGACCCATCTACCAGGTAATTCAAAGTCAAGAGTGTTTTATTGTCATGTGTCCCTGATAGAACAATGACATTCTTACTTACAGCAGCACAACACAATATGTAAACATAGTACACTGTAAACAATATGATAAACAAAAAGTGTGCTGTGTGTGTGTGTGTGTATATGTATGTATGTATGTATGTATGTATGTATGTATGTATGTATGTATGTATGTATGTATGTATGTATGTATGTATGTATGTATGTATGATAGACGACGGAAAGCTGGAGTAACTCAGCAGGACAGGCAGCATCTCTGCAGAGAAGGAATGGGTTACGTTTCGGGTTGAGACCCTTCTTCACATATGTATGTATATATGTATGCATGTACATATATATACACACACATATGTATATATGTATCTATGTATGTATATATATATATAGTGCAAAAAGACAAAACCAATCCCCCCAAGTCTATGTAGTTCAGAGCTTATTTGAGGTTGTGGTGTTTAA
Source organism: Rhinoraja longicauda (assembly GCF_053455715.1). NCBI lineage: Eukaryota > Metazoa > Chordata > Chondrichthyes > Rajiformes > Arhynchobatidae > Rhinoraja > Rhinoraja longicauda. Next base: position 94,383,232 of record NC_135955.1, on the reverse strand, counting down.
TAACCTGATGGCTGTACGGAAGAAGCTGTTCCTGAACCTGGACAAGTCAAGTCAAGTTTATTTGTCACGTACACATACACGATGTGCAGTGAAATGAAAGTGGTAATGCCTGCGGATTGTGCACAAAAAAGAATTACAGTTACAGCATATAAATAAAGTTAATAAAGTTAATACAGAGAAGACAAAATTTAGAGTTAACAGTCCTGATGGCCTGTGGGAAGAAACTCCGTCTTATAGAAACATAGAAACATAGAAACATAGAAAATAGGTGCAGGAGTAGGCCATTCGGCCCTTCGAGCCTGCACCGCCATTCAATATGATCATGGCTGATCATTCAGCTCAGTAGCCTGTACCTGCCTTCTCTCCATATCCCCTGATCCCTTTAGCAAAAAGGGTCACATCTAACTCCCTCTTAAATATAGCCAATGAACTGGCCTCAACTACCTTCTGTGGCAGAGAATTCCACAGACTCACCACTCTCTGTGTGAAGAAATGTTTTCTCATCTCGGTCCTAAAAGACTTCCCCCTTATCCTTAAGCTGTGACCCCTGGTTCTGGACTCCCCCAACATCGGGAACAATCTTCCCACATCTAGCCTCTCCAACCCCTTAAGAATTTTATATGTTTCTATAAGATCCCCCCTCAGTCTTCTAAATTCCAGCGAGTACAAGCCCATCAAGTACAAGTCTCATCCTCTCTGTTTTCACAGCGTGACAGCGGAGGCGTTTGCCTGACCATAGCAGCTGGAACAGTCCGTTGCTGGGGTGGCAGGGGTCCCCCATAATGTTGCTGGCTCTGGATCTGCACCTCCTGATGTATAGGTCCTGCAGGGGGGCGAGTGTAGTTCCCATGGTGTGTTCTGCCGAACGCACTACTCTCTGCAGGGCCATCCTGTCCTGGGCAGAGCTGTTCCCAAACCAGACTGTAATGTTGCCGGACAGGATGCTCTCTACAGCCCCAGAGTAGAAGTAATGAAGGATCCTCAGAGACACTCTGAATTTCTTCAGTTGTCTAAGGTGGTAAAGGCGCTGCTTAGCCTTACCCACCAGTGCGGCAATGTGCGTTGTCCATGTCAGATCCTCTGCGATGCGGACTCCCAAGTATTTAAAGCTGCTCACCCTATCCACAATCGACCCATTTATCTCCAGTGGCGTGTACGTCCTTGGATGTTTAGCCCTTCTGAAGTCCACAATCAGCTCTTTCGTTTTTGTGACATTCAAGAGGAGGCTATTGTCCCAACACCAGAGTGCCAGATCAGCCACCTCCTCCCGGTAGGCCTTCTCATCGTTGTTGGAGATCCGGCCCACTACCACAGTGTCATCAGCAAACTTGATGATGGAGTTTGAGCTGAACCTGGCCACACAGTCATGTGTGTACAGGGAGCACAGTGGGGGCTAAGGACGCAATCCTGGGGGTATCCTATGTTCAGGGTGAGGGAGCTAGATGTGTGTTCCCCCGATGGCAGGGGTGAAATGAGAGCATGGCCAGTGTGGTGTGGGTCTCTGATGATGCCGGCTGCCATTTTGAGGCAGCGACTCCTGGAGATCCCTTCGATGCTGGGGAGGTCAGTACCCGTGAAGGACCGGGCAGTGCCCACCGCTCTTTGTAGTCTTCGCTCCTGGGCATTTGAGTTGCTGAACCAGGCCATGATGCAACCGGTCAATGTGCTCTCTACTGTACACTTGTAGAAGTTCAAGCGAATCCTCTCTGATGAGCTGAACCACGTGACATGCTTTAATTACATGAACGCTTTGATCTGGCTTTTATTTCAATGGTTCGATGGGGCTTTTATTGTCTAATATACAAAGTGCTAACAGAGTAGGGTTGGCAACTGTCCCATATTAGCCGGGACATCCCGTATATTGGGCTAAATTGGTTTGTCTCGTACGGGACCACCCTTGTCCTGTATTAGGCCTGGGGGGGCCACTGTAGGCCCGGACACTGTAGGCCCGGACACTGTAGGCCCGGAGACCCGGGCGCCGCCTGACGGAGGTTGCCTAGCAACCCGCCTCCCGGCCGGTTGGAGCGGAAGCACTTGGTCGCTGGATGGGTGAGGTCACATGGGGCGCGGGGCAGTGACGTCACCTATTGTCCCTTATTTGGGAGTGAGGAGGTTGGCAACCCTATAACACAGTGAAATTATTTTTCTTAGAAACAGTCCAGAAGAGTGTTGCCATACCCCCGCTCCCCGATTAGCAAGTGTATGAAAGTAGTCCACTGAACCCGCATGCAAGAGGCGCCATGCTTTGGCACCATTGTCCAAAGGCCACCCTCCTGTTCTTGCAAGCGGTGCCTGTTCCAGGCGAGTCCCAGGCTGCAGTGGGCCTCCATCTATCGCCTTCCTCGTTCTTTAGTGGGATTTTTTCTCTCATTTCCAACGTCGCAGTGTTTTGCATTTGTTAATTTGCACATTGGCTTTTGCGTAGGGTGGGGCAGTGGGTGGAGCTGCTGCCCCAGAGTGCAGGACACCCGGGTTCTGTCCTGACCCCGGGTGCCGTCTGCATGTGTGGAGTTTGCATCCTCACATTCTCCCTGTGACTGCGTGGGTTTCCTCCCACACTCCATAGACGTGCGGGTTTGTAGGTTAATCATAGGTGTGCCAACTATCTCACTCCCAAGTAGGGGACAAGGTGACGTCACCGTCCCGCGCCCCACGTGACCTCACCCAGCCAGCGGCCACGTGCTCCTGTTTCACCAATGACGGCCACCCGGGCCGGGAGGCGGGTTTGCTACGCAACCTCCATTAGGCGGCGCCCGGGCCTCCGGACCTACACTGTCCGGAGCTAAAATGTCGGAAACCTAGAGTGTAGGGATATAAATGTCAGGACTTACAGCGTCGGGGCCTACAGTGGCGGGGCCTACAGTGCCCAGGCCTACAGTGTCCGGGCCTACAGTGTCCGGGCCTACAGTGTCCGGGCCTACAGTGTCCGGGCCTACAGTGTCCGGGCCTACAGTGTCCGGGCCTACAGTGTCCGGGCCTACAGTGTCCGGGCCTACATTGCCCAGGCCTACACTGTCAGGGCCTACAGTGTCCGGGCTTACAGCATCTGGGCCTACAACGTCGTGGCCTACAGTGTCCGGGCCTACAGCGCCCCCTGGGCCAAATACGGGATAAGGGCAGTCCCGTACGGGACAAACCAATTTAGCCCAAAATACGGGATGTCCTGGCTAATACGAAACAGTTGGCGACCCTAGTTAATCGGCCTTCTGTAAATTGCCCCTGGTATGTAGGGAGTGGATGAGAAAGTGGGATAACGTAGAACTAGTGTGAATGGTGGGATCGATGGTCGGCACAGACTCGGTGGGCCGAAGGGCCTGATTCCATGCTGTGTTTTAAAAAACGAATAAACCTATTTTCTTACCAATTACTTTGTGTTTACTGTAGACTCTGCTGATCTACGATCTACTGAAGAGAAGATACACAACAAAGTTGACTGACCTTCACATTATCCCTTGCCTTAAACACGAATACAGAATCCTGGCATCAGACCAGCTCCTGGGTTTATCTGAATATAGGTGAGCCGACACTAGGGTTGCCAACTGTCCCGTATTAGCCGGGACATCCCGTATTTTGAGCTAAATTGGTTTGTCCCGTACAGGACCGCCCTTGTCCCGTATTAGGCCCGGGAGGGCACTGTAGGCCCGGACGCTGTAGGCCCGGACGCTGTAGGCCCGGACGCTTTAGGCCCGGACGTTGTAGGCCCAGACCCGGGTTTGATTCCGTCTATGGACGCTGTCTGTACAGAGTTTGTACGTTCTCCCCCGTGACCTGCGTGGGTTTTCTCCGAGACCTTCGGTTTCCTCCCACACTCCTAAGACGTGCAGGTTTGTAGGCTAATTGGCTTGGAAAATGTAAAAATTGCCCCTAGTGGATAGTGTTAATGTGCGGGGATCGCTGGTCGGCGCGGACCCGGTGGGCCGAATGGGCCTGTTTCCACACTGTATCTCTAAACTAAACTAAATCTTTTCCTCTTCACCTTAACGTATGCCCTCTGGTCCTCGATTCACCTACTCTGGGCAAGAGACTGTGCATCTACCCGATCTATTCCACTCAGAATAAAAATAAGACGAAATAATAATATGTACGCCTCCACATTGACTGGAAGCTGCTTTAAAGCTGGTGAACTAGGCGGCACAGTGGCACAGATGGTAGAGTTGCTGCCTCACAGCACCAGACACCTGGGATGCTGTCTGCACGGAGTTTGCACGTTCTCCCTGTGTCCATGTGGGTGCACCGGTTTCCTCCCACACTCCAAAGATGTGCGGGTTTGTAGGTTAATTATCCCTCTGTAAATTGCCACTAGTTTAGAGACACAGTTAGTGGCTAGAGGAATCAAGGGATATGGGGAGAAGGCAGGCACAGGTCACTGATTGTAGATATAAGAAAATAACTGCAGATGATGGTACAAATCAAAGGTATTTATTCACAAAATGCTGGAGTAACTCAGCAGGTCAGGCGGCATCTCAGGAGAGAAGGGATGGGCGACATTTCGGGTCGAGACCCTTCTTCAGACTCATTGTAGATTGAGATTGTAGATGATCAGCCATGATCACAATGAATGGCGGTGCTGGCTTGAAGGGCCAAATGGCCTCCTCCTATGCTACTATGTTTCTATGACCAGTGATCCCCGCACATTAACACTATCCTACACCCACTAAGGACAATTTACACCTACACCAAGCCAATTAACCTACAAAACCTGCACGTCTTTGGAGTGTGGGAGGAAAACGAAGATCTCGGAGAAAACCCACGCAGGTCACGGGGAGAACGTACAAACTCCGTACAGACGGCGCCCGTAGTCGGGATGGAACCCGGGTCTCTGGCGCTGTGAGGCAGCAACTCTACCGCTGCGCCACCTTGCCGATCATAGTGTGCGGAGAGTGGATGAAAGTGGGATCGCGTAGAACTGGTGTGAATGGGTGGTTTGAATGGGAGAATAATGGTTGTTTTTCTTTAATGCCCCTGGAAAGAGATCACCTTGTTCTCTGGAGCCTGAAGACTGGATTTATCAAGGAGCGAGTCCGGCCCAACTACAAAGGCCAGCTTTGCCCGATGAATGGCCTTCCTTCCCACTCAAACCATGACTTCACCAACGAGCTTCTGACCAAACGAACGAGAGGCGGGGACGTGGGTGGTTTGGCAGGTAAGCGTCTGCAGGACCACACTGTGGGGCTTGTTGTTAAAGCAGCTTCCAGTCAATTAATATACATTAATGACTTGGATGAAGGGATTAAAAGTACCATTAGCAAATTTGCAGATGATACAAAGCTGGGTGGTAGTGTGAACTGTGAGGAAGATGCTATAAGGTTGCAGGGTGACTTGGACAGGTTGTGTGAGTGGGCAGATGCATGGCAGATGCAGTTTTTAAGTGTGAGGTTGTAGTGAGTCCAAATGAGCGATATAAACCAAAGACTTTATTGTCGATAAAACCCGTGACAAACGCAACGTACTTACTCTTAGACTAACACTAACTTCGCTCGCTAATCTAATCCCTAACCTGAGTTTGGCGCCAGACACTTAAATACCTCGCGCTCCCGCACCACGTGACCCGTAAACCAATCCGAGGGTTCTAGACTACCTGGCCAATCCGTATGCCCCTACATGACCCCCCCCCAGAACCCTCGAAACCATACCTCACGGGCGCCCGAACCTCCCGCCCGGAACGTGTACGGAGGGGGGAAACCGATACCCCCAGCGTGACAGGAGGCGGGGTGGACGCCGCCGCTGGAGGCAATGGGGGGTCCCCTGGCGCGGAGGGTGCGGGTGACGGGGGGCACTTGATCGGCAACAGCGGCCCAGGCCCAACCATAGGCGGCGGGGGCCCGAGAGGTGGCAAACAGGGCGCCGCTGGTTGGACCAGTGGAGCGGCCACCGGCCGGCCCCAGCGCGGAGGCTGAGCCACCGACACGGGGAGGTCCTGGTCCAAATGGGCAGGCTTGAGCCGGGATACCGAAACGAGCTCCTGGCGATTTCCCACCTGCAAGGTGAAGGTGACAGTCCCTCTTTTCAGCACCTGGAACGGGCCCTGGTAAACCGGCCGAAGAGGGGGGCGGTGGGAATCTTTCCGAAGGAACACGAAATCACAGCCCCGCAAATCCGACGGAACGTGGATTGCTGTGCTTCCGTGACTGGAGGTCGGGACTGGAGCCAAAGAACCCACCCGTGCCCGGAGGGAACCCAACACTGACGTGACGGACGGTGGCAAGGCGGGAGTGGAAGGGAGAATGTCACCCGGCACCCTCAGGGGCGAACCGTAGACGAGCTCGGCCGAAGATGTGCCCAGCTCAGCCTTCGGGGCCGTACGAATGCCGAGGAGGACCCAAGGCAGCTGGTCGGCCCAATCGTAGCCAGTCAGGCGAGCACAGAGGGACGCCTTCAGCTGCCGATGGAAACGCTCAATCATCCCGTTGGATTGGGGATGATAGGCGGTGGTCTGCTGTAAGCGAGACCCATACAACTGTGCCAGCGCGGCCCAGAGGGACGAGGTGAACTGGGCTCCCCGATCTGTGGTGATGATAGCCGGGACACCGAAACGGGCCACCCAATGCAACGCCAGGGCACGTGCACAGGGGGCCGCCGAGGTGTCCGACAACGGGAGCGCCTCCGGCCAACGAGTGAACCGATCAACCACCGTCAGTAGATGAGTGTAACCCCTAGAATAGGGCAATGGACCCACCAAATCCACATGGATGTGGAAAAAACGGTCGGGGCGAACCTCGAATCTCTGGTATGGGGGCTGGACATGGCGATGAACTTTGGAGGTCTGGCACGGAATGCAGGCGCGTGCCCAGGCTGCCACCTGGTTCCGCAGGCCGTGCCAGACAAACCGGGCGGCCACCATGGCTAAAGTTGCCCTGATGGACGGATGTGCCAAGCCATGAATGGCCTCAAAAACCTTACCCCGCAGGGCGCCCGGCACCACCGGGCGAGGGCGTGAAAGGGAAACGTCACACCACAACTTGGTACCTGTGGGGCCACACGCCACCTACTCCAAACGCAGTCCCGAGGCCGTGGAGGCGTACACCGCGGCAGTCCCTTCCAGGCGCTGAGCCTCCGCTAACTCCTGGAAATCCACCTGTTTAACCACCATGGCTACGGAGGGAATGGCCGGCCGGGACAGTGCATCAGCAACGGCATTCAGCCTACCCGCAATATGACGGACATCGGTGGTAAACTCCGAAATCAGGGTGAGGTGCCGCTGCTGGCGAGCCGACCACGGATCAGAAACCTTAGCAAAAGCGAATGTTAGAGGTTTGTGATCCGTGTAGGCCACAAAAGAACGGCCTTCCAAAAAATAACGGAAGTGGCGGACTGCTAAATAAAGGGCCAGGAGCTCCCTATCAAACGCACTGTACTTGAGCTCCGCTCGAGAGAGCTGCCTGCTGAAAAACGCCAGGGGCTGCCAGTAACCGTCGACCAGCTGCTCCAAAACCCCACCCACCGCCACGTCTGATGCGTCCACCATCAGAGCCATGGAGGCGGAGGAGCGCGGGTGTACGAGCATGGTGGCGTTGGCGAGGGCCTGTTTGACCGCGACAAACGCCGTCTCTGCAGCTGCGGGCCATACCAACTCAGCGGGGTTACCCGCGAGACATTGAAAAAGGGGACGCATGACCCGAGCTGCTGCAGGCACGAACCGATGATAAAAGTTCACCATGCCCACGAATTCCTGCAAGCCCTTGATGGTAGTCGGGCGGGGGAAAGAGCGGACCGCGTCCACCTTAGCTGGTAAAGGAGTGGCACCGGCCGGAGTAATCCGGTGACCCAAAAGATCCACCGCTGACAGGCCGAATTGGCATTTGTCCGGATGGAGAATCAGGCCATGGTCTTGCAGCCTCTGGAACACCGTGCGGAGGTGGACCAAGTGCTCCTGGACCGAACGGCTGGCAATCAAAATATCATCATGGTAAATAAACACAAACGGCAACCCTCGACCCACCCGGTCCATCAGACGCTGGAATGCCTGAGCTGCATTTTTAAGGCCGAAAGGCATACGCAACCACTCAAACAACCCGAACGGAGTAATGGTAGCCGTTTTTGGAATGTCCGGCGGATGGACCGGGATCTGATGATATCCCCGCACTAAATCAATTTTTGAAAAAATTGTAGCCCCCTCCAGGCTAGCTGAGAAGTCCTGAATGTGCGGAATCAGGTAGTGGTCCGGCCGCGTTGCCGCGTTGAGTCGACGGAAGTCCCCACATGGTCTCCACCCCCCAGACGCTTTGGAAACCATATGCAAGGGGGAGGCCCACGGACTACTGGAAGGCCGAATAATTCCCAGCCTCTCTAAGTTTAGGAACTCCTCTCGAGCCATGGCCAGCTTGTCGGGTGGGAGGCGCCGGGCCCGGGCAAAAATCGGCGGCCCCTCGGTCGGGATGAAATGAACAACCCCGTGCTTCTCGGAAGGTGCATCGAAACGCTGGACGAGGAGCTGCGGGAAGTCGGCCAGGACCGCCTCAAACTGACCGGGGGCCGTGGTAATGGCCTGGATCGCTGGGCTTGGGTGGGGCGGCGCTTGTAGGAGCCTCCGGCCCGGTACCCCGGGGCCGTACACCAGCCGAGGGTTGCAGGCCTCTCCCGCGGACGTCTGCGACCAAAGAAAACGCCCATAGGAAATCTGCAACCAAAATGGCCTGGCCCACATCCGCAACGATGAAATCCCAACGGTAAGTCCTGGACTCGAAGGACAGGGACATGGTCCTTTTACCGTAAGTACGGATGGTGCTACCATTCACTGCAATGAGGGGCGGGCCCTTCCCCCCCGCCCGAACTTCGCAGTCATAGGGGGGCACAATACTCACGACCGCTCCCGTATCCACTAGAAAAACCATCCCGGTACTCTGATCTGTAGCGTAGAGGCGGTAGTTACGGCCAATCGAGACTGCCTCTACATTCGATCGGCCCAGGCATTTCCCGGAAACGAACACGGGGCTCTGCAGCTTCGGGCCTCACTGCCCCACCGCTGTTCGAGCCCGCTGCCAATGAACAGGCGCCGCAGCCCTCTCTTGGCGGGCCGACTGCGAAATCGTGGCCGCTGTGTCGCTCTCCCGGCTGCTCCCCCGACTGCCGCTGGGCTTCGAGACCCGGTTAACCGAGCCGTCTCGGGTATGCCGCTCCCTAACGAGCGTGTCGGCCTTCTCGGCGAACGCTACCGGATCTTCAAAAGAGACGTCCGCCAACACCAACCTGACGTCCCCAGGTAGCTTCTCCCGAAAGGCTGCTTCGAACACCATGCACGACTGATGGTCGCCCATCAAAGTCAACATCTCGGACATCAACTCAGACGGCAGCTGCTGCCCCAGCTCTGGCAAATGGAGGAGCTTCAGAACCCGCTGGTTCTGGCTCCAGCCGAAAGTCCGCTGCAGGAGCCTCTTGAGCCCCACGTACTGCTCCGTTTGGGGTGGACTGGTCAGGTACTGACTGACCCGCGCAGCCACCTCCGACTGCAGACAGCTCACCAGGTGGTGGAACTTCTCCTGATCTTCCTCCACCCTTTTAAGATGGAACTGCGATTCCGCCTGCACAAACCACAGGTGCGGCTGATGGGCCCAGAACGGCGGTAGATTAATTTCGCCCGCGCTCTCTCCCGCCTGCGACATGCTGCTGCTTGCTTCTTACGTTCGAGGTCACCAATGTAGTGAGTCCAAACAAGCGATATTATCCAAAGACTTTATTGTCGATAAAACCCGTGACAAACGCAACATACTTACTCTTGGACCAACACTAACTTCGCTCGCTAATCTAATCTCTAACTCGAGTTTGGCGCCAGACACTTAAATACCTCGCGCTCCCGCACCACATGACCCGTAAACCAATCCGAGGGTTCTAGACTACCTGGCCAATCCGTATGCCCCTACAAGGTTGTCCACTTTGGTGGTAAGAATAGGAAGGCAGATTATTATCTGAATGGTGTCAAGTTAGGAAAAGGGGACGTACAACGAGATCTGGGTGTCCTAGTGCATCAGTCACTGAAAGGAAGCATGCAGGTACAGCAGGCAGTGAAGAAAGCCAATGGAATGTTGGCCTTCATAGCAAGGAGAGTTGATTATAGGAGCAAAGAGGTCCTTCTGCAGTTGTACAGGGCCCTAGTGAGACCGCACCTGGAGTACTGTGTGCAGTTTTGGTCTCCAAATTTGAGGAAGGATATTCTTGCTATTGAGGGCGTGCAGCGTAGGTTTACTAGGTTAATTCCCGGAATGGCGGGACTGTCATTTGTTGAAAGACTGGAGCGACTGGGCTTGTATACACTGGAATTTGGAAGGATGAGAGGGGATCTTATCGAAACGTATAAGATTATTAAGGGGTTGGACACGTTAGAGGCAGGAAACATGTTCCCAATGTTGGGGGAGTCCAGAACAAGGGGCCACAGTTTAAGAATAAGGGGTAGGCCATTTAGAACTGAGATGAGGAAAAACTTTTTTAGTCAGAGAGTTGTGAATCTGTGGAATTCACTTCCTCAGAAGGCAGTGGAGGCCAATTCTCTGAATGCTTTCAAAAGCGAGCTAGATAGAGCTCTTAAGGATAGCGGAGTCTGGGGGTATGGGGAGAAGGCAGGAATGGGGTACTGATTGAGAATGATCAGCCAATTCCATTTGTAAACCAGCATCTGCAGTTCCACACACGCTGAACTTTGTTTTCACGCTCATGATATTGATTACAGTGCACTACATTTACATATTCTGTTGTGCTGCTGCAAGTAAGGATTTCATTGTTGTCTCTGGGACATCTGACAATAAAACACTCTTGACTCTTGTTTTCTCTCTCTCCGTTTTCCTAGTAGGAAGATTTATTAATGGTGCAATGTTTAGTTTAATTTAGTATGCGATCCCCGCATACTAACACTATCCTACACCCACTAGGGACAATTTTTAAAAAACATTTACACCAAGCCAATTAACCTACAAACCTGCACGTCTTTGGAGTGTGGGAGGAAACCGAAGATCTCGGAGAAAACCCCACGCAGGTCACGGGGAGAACGTACAAACTCCGTACAGACGGCGCCCGTAGTCGGGATCGAACCCGGGTCTCCGGCGCTGCGTTCGCTGTAAGGCAGCAACTCTACCGCTGCGCCACCGTGACCGCCCAAAACCTTCTTTCAAAACCCTGTCCACCAGTGATGCCACTTTCAGGGAACTATATACTTGTAGTTTAGAGATGCTGTGCAGAAACTGGCCCTTCGTCCGACCAAGTCTGCACTGACCAGTGATCCAATCCACACTAATACTATTCACTTCATGCCAAGCCAATTAACCTACAAACCCATACGTCTTTGGAGTGTGGGAGGGAACCAAAGATCTCGGAGACAACCCATGCAGGTCACGGGTAGAACGTACAAACTCTGTACAGGCAGCGCCCGTAGTCGGGATGGAACCCGGGTCTCCGGCGCTGTGAGGCAGCAACTCTACCGCTGCGCCACCGTGACGCCCATGATGAACCTGTTTAATTTCAGAGTTCATGACTCCTTGGGAGAAACGTACAGAGACCAAGACTGCAAGGAGGAGAAGGCTGGACCGGGAGATGCAACGGGAAATCACAACTCTAAAGCAGCTCTGTAAAGAGAAATCCCACCCCATCGATCAGTACCTGCTCAGCGGTGATGACAAGGTAGAGCATGGTGCGCTGCAATGCTTCGGTCTTGCTTATTGTCACGTGTACCGAGGTACAGTGAAAAGCTTCTCTGCTGCGCACTAGCCAGCCAGCGGAAAGACTGTATATGACTAGACATGTTTCCACTAGTGGGAGAGTCTGGGACTAGAGGTGAAAGCCTCCGAATTAAAGGACATTTCTCCAGGAAGGGGATGAGGAGGAATTTCTTTAGTCAGAGGGTGGCGAATCTGTGGAATTAATTGCCACAGAAGGCTGTGGAGGCCAAGTCTTGATTAGTACGGGTGTCAGGGGTGATGGGGAGAAGGCAGGAGATTGGGGTTAGGAGGGAGAGATAGATCAGCCACGGTTGAATTGGGAAAGTAGACTTGATGGGCTGAATGGCCTAATTCTGCTCCTATTACTTCCAATCGAGCCGTCCACAGTGTACAGACACACAATAAAGGGAATATTGATTAATGCAAGGTGAAGTCCAGTAAATTCTGATTACAGATAGTCCGAGGGTCTCCAATGAGGTAGGGGTAGGCCATTTAGAACGGAGATGAGGAAGAACTTTTTCAGTCAGAGAGTGGTGAAGGTGAGGAATTCTCTGCCTCAGAAGGCAGTGGAGGCCAGTTCGTTGGATGCTTTCAAGAGAGAGCTGGATAGAGCTCTTAAGGATAGCGGAGTGAGGGGGTTTGGGGAGAAGGCAGGAACGGGGTACTGATTGAGAGTGATCAGCCATGATCGCATTGAATGGCGGTGCTGGCTCGAAGGGCTGAATGGCCTACTCCTGCACCTATTGTCTATTGTATCTATTGTCTATTGTATGGTAGCTCAAGACTGCTCATAACTATATTCTGCACGCTGCTATTTTTCTCATCGCCATACCCGTTGTACTTGCGCATGGCTTGATTGTATTCAAATTTAGTTTTAGTTTAATTGAGTTTATTGTCACGTGTACCGAGGTACAGTGAAAAGCTTTTGCTGCGTGTTAACCGGTCAGCGGAAAGACAATACATGATTATAATTGAGCCATTTACAGTGTACAGATACATGATAAAGGAAAGAATGTGAATAATAGACAATAGGTGCAGGAGGAGGCCATTCGGCCCATCGCACCAGTATCACCATTCAATGTGATCATGGCTGATCACTCTCAATCAGTACCCCGTTCCTGCCTTCTCCCCATACCCCCTGACTCCGCTATCCTTAAGAGCTCTATCCAACTCTCTCTTGAAAGCATCCAGAGAATTGGCCTCCACTGCTTTCTAAGGCAGAGAATTCCACAGATTCACAACTCTCTGAGTGAAAAAGTTTTTCGTCATCTCTGATCTAAATGGCCTACCCCTTATTCGTAAACTGTGGCCCCTGGTTCTGGACTCCCCCAACATCGGGAACATGTTTTCTGCCTCTAGCGTGTCCAATCCCTTAATAATTTTATATGTATCAATAAGATCCCCTCTCATCCTTCTAAATTCCAGTGTATTCCAGTGTAAAGCCCAGTCACCCAGTCTTTCAACATACGACAATCCCGCCATTCTGGGAATTAACCTGGTGATCCTACGCTGCAAGCCCTCAATGTTTAATGCTGGGTAAAGTCTGATTGAAGTTAGTCCGAGGGTCTCCAATGAGTTAAATGGGAGGTCAGGACCGCTCTCTAGTTGGTGAGAGGATGGTTCAGTTGCCTGATAACAGCTGGGAAGAAAATGTCCCTGAATCTAGAGGTGTGCATTTTCACACTCCTGTACCTCTTGCCTGATGGGAGAGGGGAGAAGAGGGATGACCAGGGATGAGACTGGTCCTTGATTATGTCGACGGTGCCATCCTGCCTCACTGTACACCACAAACGTTGCACCTTTGTACTGATCTATGATGGTGCTTCTCTACAATGGAATGTTGGCCTTCATAACGAGAGGAGTTGAGTATAGGAGCAAAGAGGTCCTTATGTATCTGTACACTGTTAATAGCTCGGTGGTAATCATGTATAGTCTTTCCGCTGACTGGTTAGAACCCAACAAAAGGGCGGCACGGTGGCGCAGCGGTAGAGTTGCGACCTTACAGCGAATGCAGCGCCGGAGACCCTGGTTCGATCCCGACTACGGGCGCCGTCTGTACGGAGTTTGTACGCTCTCCCCGTGACCTGCGTGGGTTTTCTCCGAGATCTTCGGTTTCCTCCCACACTCCAAAGACGTGCAGGTTTGTAGGTTAATTGGCTGGGTAAATGTAAAAATTGTCCCCAGTGGGTGTAGGATAGTGTTAATGTGCGGGGATCGCTGGTCGGCGCGGACCCGGTGGGCTGAAATGGCCTGTGTCCACGCTGAATCTCTAAACTAAACTAACAGCTTTTCACTGTACCTTGGTATATGTGACAATAAACTAAACTGAAACTGAACCGAACGGACATTGTACTTCAGACAGCGGAAATACGTTAACTGCGGTCTTTGTTTCAGATGGTCGTCTGCTCTTACTTTGCACATCATCTGGCTGTCTTTAACTTGGAGACGGAGACCCACACACACACGTTGGAAGACAGGGCGTCCATGTTGTTCTTGCACTGTGCAGCACTGACCGACAGCGGCAGACATCTTGTGCTGTCAAACTACAACGACGAGGACAAGGCTAGCTATGTCACGCTGTGGGACCTGTGTACTGGCAAGGTAAATACAAACATTTTGCTGCGCATCAAAAATAGACAATAGACAATAGGTGCAGGAGGAGGCCATTCGGCCCATCGAGCCAGCACCGCCATTCAATGTGATTATGGCTGATCATTCTCAATCAGTACCCCGTTCCTGCCTTCTCCCCATACCCCCTGACTCCGCTATCCTTAAGAGCTCTATCTAGCTCTCTCTTGAATGCATTCAGAGAATTGGCCTCCACTGCCTTCTGAGGCAGAGAATTCCACAGATTCACAACTCTCTGACTGAAAAAGTTTTTCCTCATCTCAGTTCTAAATGGCCTACCCCTTATTCTTAAACTGTGGCCCCTTGTTCTGGACTCCCCCAACATTGGGAACATGTTTCCTGCCTCTAACGTGTCCAAACCCTTAATAATCTTATACGTTTCGATAAAATCTCCTCTCATCCTTCTAAATTCCAGTGTATACAAGCCTAGTCGCTCCAGTCTTTCAACATAAGCGACCGCAAGAAATTGCAGAGAGTTGTGGACGCAGCCCAGACCATCACACAAACCAACCTCCCTTCCATTGACTCCATCTACACCTCACGCTGCCTCGGCAAGGCCAGCAGCATAATCAAGGACCAGACCCACCCCGGCCACTCCCTCTTCTCCCCTCTCCCATCGGGCAAGAGGTACAGAAGTGTGAAAACGCACACCTCCAGATTCAGGGACAGTTTCTTTGCGGCTGTTATCAGGCAACTGAACCATCCTACCACAACCAGAGAGCGGTCCTGAGCTACCATCTACCTCATTGGTGACCTTCAAACTATATTTAATTGGACTTTATCTTGCGCTTAACAATATTCCCTTTACCTGTACACTGGACGGCCCAGTAGTAATCATGTAGTCTTTCCGCTGACTGGTTAGCACGCAACAAAAAGCCTTTCACTGTACCTCAGTACACATGACAATAAAATAAACTAAAACTGCCTACTTGTGTCACCATTTTCATGGAAATAGGAATATGTGTCTTTAGGTTCCTCTGTTCTACAACACTCACCAAGGCCCTAACATTTACTGTACACGTAGGGTTGCCAACTTTCTCACTCCAAAATAAGGGACAAAAGGTGATGTCACCGCCCCGCGCCCCACCTGACCTCACCCAGCCAGCGGCCACGTGCTCCCGCTCCACCAATGGGGGTAGCCCGGGCCGGGAGGCGGGTTGCTATGCAACCTTTGCTAGGCAGCGCCCGGGCCTACACTGTCCCCCGGGCCTACAGCGGCCCCCGGGCCTACAGCGGCCCCCGGGCCTACAGGGTCCGGGCCTACAGTGTCCAACCCTACAGCAGCCCCCGGGCTGACAGTGCCTACAGCGCCCCACAGGCCTAATACGGGACAAGGGCGGTCCCATACGGGACAAACCAATTTAGCCCAATATACGGGAAGTCCTGGCTAATACGGGACAGTTGGCAACCCTATATACAAGCCATGGCCTGGTTTGTTCTACCAAAATGCAATAACTTACATTTATCTGAATTAAACACCATCTGTTGTTTAACCCATTGGCCAAGTTGATAAGAACAGGAGGTGGCGCAGCGGTAGAGTTGCTGCCTCACAGCGGTAGAGTTGCTGCCTCACAGCGCCAGAGACCCGGGTTCCATCCTGACTGCGGGTGCTGTTTTCTCCGGGTGCTCCGGTTTCCTCCCACACTCCAACAGAGGACAGAACCCGGGTCTCTGGCGCTGTAAGGCAGCAACCCTACCGCTGTGCCACCTGTCAAAGTCACTCCAGCACTCTGTGCCTTTTTGTTTTGTAAACCAGCATCTGCAGTTCCTTGCGTTTCTCTTATGTTGCATTCATGAATTATTAAGCAAATATTTGGAAATTTAAACTTTTTTAAAAAATTATGTTTTTTTATATTCAGGTCAGAAAACGCCTTAAGAATGAACCAAATGTGTGTTGCATTGCCATGACAGACTCAGCGGACCGCATTGTATTTGGCATAGCGGAGGCAAACAGGTAAAGCATGCTGTGTGCTTAGATCAGTGGCAGAGAGACGCAGAACATAGAGTCACACAGCAGCGAGACAGGCCCTTCATGCCAGCCTGCCCACGCTGACCAAGACGCCCCATCTACGATGTCTAGGGACGGTTGGTTGGTGACTAATTAGAATCCTCAAGCAAGGAAGCAGGCCCTTCGGCCAACATGTCCGTGCCAACAAAGATGCTCCTTCTAAGCGAGACTGAAGAAGGGTCATCTAGTCTGAAGATGGGTCTCGACCCGAAACGTCACCCATTCCTTCTCTCCAGAGATGCTGCCTGTCCCGCTGAGATACTCCAGCACTCTGTGAAACGTCACCTATCTGTGGAGAACATGGATAGGTGACGTTTCACAGAGTGCTGGAGTTACTCAGCGGGTCAGGCAGCATCTGTGGAGAACATGAATAGGTGACGTTTCACAGAGTGCTAGAGTAACTCAGCGGGTCAGGCAGCATCTGTGGAGAACATGAATAGGTGACGTTTCACAGAGTGCTGGAGTAACTCAGCGGGTCAGGCAGCATCTGTGGAGAACATGAATAGGTGACGTTTCACAGAGTGCTGGAGTAACTCAGCGGGTCAGGCAGCATCTGTGGAGAACATGAATAGGTGACGTTTCACAGTGCGCTGGAGTAACTCAGCGGGTCAGGCAGCATCTGTGGAGAACGTGGACAGGTGACATTTCGGGTCTGGACGCCTCTTCAGATAAAAGATAATGAGTTTGTTTTGATAATGAGTGCTGCCCACAGCTCATTTGAGTAAACTGGTTAATAATTTCTCTTTTCAAAAAGAAGTAGCCCTTTGAAATGTTAGACAGCCGCAACTCGGAGAGAGCAGAGTACCAGAGCCTCAATGTTTACACATCCCAACTGCACCAGTTCAGGCCGAGAATGGACGGCCACACGACTCAGTAAATGTGAACGGTAAAGCCAGCAAAATCCGATCAAGGATAGTCCGAGGGTCATCAAAGAGGTAGATAGTAGATCAGCCGTTCCAGAAACCGTCCCAAAATCTGGAGGTGTGCGTTTTCACACTTCTTTCCGCACGTCTAGACACAGAGTGCTGGAGTAACTCAGCGGGTCAGGCAGCATCTCAGGAGAACGTGGACAGGTGACATTTCGGGTCTGGACGCCTCTTCAGATAAAAGATAATGAGTTTGTTTTTCTTGTTTTGATTTATTGAAAGGGTGAAGGTGTGGGATCCATTCAGAAAAGGCCACAAGACAATCCCTGGTTACAAAAACCTTAACTTTGGGACAAACAATTCTGTATATCTGACAGATGGTGGATCAAAAGCAATAATTCTGGCAGGTAAGGAAAGTCCATGTCTTTAAAGTGATTCACTTTATCCGTGTTTTAAGATCAAACACTAGCACAATCCTACACACACTGGGGACAATTTATAGAAGCTAATCAACCTACAAACCTGCAGGGTTAGTTTAGTTTAATTTAGTTTAGAGATACAGCGCGGAAACAGGCCCTTTCGGCCCACCGGGTCCGCGCCGACCAGCGATCCCCGCACATTAACACTATCCTATACCCACCAGGGACAATTTTTACATTTGCCAAGCCAATTAACCTACAAACCTGCACGTCTTTGGAGTGTGGGAGGAAACCGAAGATCTCGGAGAAAACCCACGCGGGTCACGGGGAGAACGTACAAACTCCGTACAGACGGCGCCTGTAGTCGGGATGGAACCCGGGTCTCCGACGCTGCATTCGCTGTAAGGCAGCAACTCTACCGCTGCGCCACCGTGCCGGCCTTTGGATTGTGGGACAAAACAGGAGAAAACCCACGCGGTCACGGGGAGAATGTTTAAACTCCGTACAGACAGCACCCGTAGTCTGGACTGAACCCGGTCTCGGGTGACACAAGGCAACAATTCTACCGCTGCGCCACCGTGCCAGAGGTATATTCCACAGATTTCCACCCTCTGGCTAAAAACATTCCTCCTGATCTCCACTCCATGTAGAAATTTGCCCTGCACCTGCCCCATTCACAAGAGTTTAGTTCAGAGATACAGCACAGAAACAGGTCCCACAGCACAAATTGGAGGAATGTCAGAGTGAGGCCCAGCGCAAATTGGAGGAACAGCACCTCATATTTCGCTTGGGTAGTTTACACCCCAGCGGTATGAACATTGACTTCTCTAACTTCAGATAGTCCCTGCTTTCCCTCTCTCTCCCCTCCCCCTTCCCAGTTCTCCCACCAGTCTTCCTATCTCCGACTACATCCGATCTTTGTCCCGCCCCCTCCCCTGACATCAGCCTGAAGAAGGGTCTCGACCCGAAACGTCACCCATTCCCTCTCTCCCAAGATGCTGCCTGACCCGCTGAGTTACTCCGGCATCTTGTGTCTATCTTCGGACCACTGAGTCTGCACCGACCAGCGATCCCCGCACACTAACAGTATCCTACACATAATAGGAACAATTTACAATTATACCAAGAGAATTAACGTTTCACAGAGTGCTGGAGTAACTCAGCGGGTCAGGCAGCATCTCGGGAGAACATGGATAGGTGACGTTTCACAGAGAATTAACTTACAAACCTGTGTGTCTTTGGCGTGTGTGAGGAAACCCATGCGGGTCACGGGGCGATGGTACAAACTCCGTACAGACAGCGCCCGTAGTCGGGATCTAACTTGGGTCTCTGGCGCCGTGAGGCAGCAACTCTACCGCTGCGCCACCGTGCCGGTAATGAATTCCGCAGATTTCCACTCGCTGACTGGAAAATCTTCCTCATCTCCATTCCATGTAAACGTTTGACCCGTTCAAAAGAGCTGGAGCTGAAGAGGTTTACGGAGCTATGAGAGGGGTTGGCTGGCTTGCTCTTGCGTTGAACGCCCAGGAACGGAATAGACTGGAAAAAGTTGTGAACATTGCCCAGTCCACCTGGCCTGGCCACACTCTCATCTCACCCCTGCCAACGGGGAAGATGGTACAGGAGCCTGGAAACTGTGACGTCCAGGTTCAAGAACAACTTCTTCCCCACAGCCATCAGGCTATTAAACACCACAACCTCAAATAAGCTCTGAACTACAATATTATTATTATTATTATTTACAATCTATTATGTTTACATATTCTGTTGTGCTGCAGCAGGTAAGAATTTCATTGTTCTATCTGGGACAAATGACAACAATAGACAATAGATAATAGGTGCAGGAGGAGGCCATTCGGCCCTTCGAGCCAGCACCGCCATTCAATGTGATCATGGCTGATCATTCTCAATCAGTACCCCGTTCCTGCCTTCTCCCCATACCCCCTGACTCCGCTATCCTTAAGAGCTCTATCTAGCTCTCTCTTGAATGCATCCAGAGAATCGGCCTCCACTGCCTTCTGAGGCAGAGAATTCCACAGATTCACAACTCTCTGACTGAAAAAGTTTTTCCTCATCTCCGTTCTAAATGGCCTACCCCTTATTCTTAAACTGTGGCCCCTGGTTCTGGACTCCCCCAACATTGGGAACATGTTATTGTTCAACAAAACACTCTTGACTCTTTCTGAGCCAGGATGGACTCAATGGGCCAAATGGTCTCCAACCGTGCTACATCCATTTGGCGAGTTTGTAACCTGCCGAGTGTTCAATTAATACCTGGGTGTAGAATGGCTTCTTGGCTGAAGTTCGGGTAGACCTGAGACCTGGTCTTGTGTACCATACAATTGTCTTCATTACCCACTGTGAAGTGGACAATAAGATTCGTTATTGAATGCAACCCAGAATAGTGAGCTACATGTGCAAACTTGCAATTACTTAGCAGAAAAATACAGGTCTTACACACTGCAGGCATGGTAGCGCAGCGGTAGAGTTGCTGCTTTACAGCGAATGCAGCGCCGGAGACTCAGGTTCGATCCTGACTACGGGTGCTGCACTGTAAGGAGTTTGTACGTTCTCCCCGTGACCTGCGTGGGTTTACTCCAAGATCTTCGGTTTCCTCCCACACTCCAAAGACGTACAGGTATGTAGGTTAATTGGCTGGGTAAATGTAAAAATTGTCCCTAGTGGGTGTAGGATAGTGTTAATGTACGGGGATCACTGGGCGGCACGGACTTGGAGGGCCGAAAAGGCCTGTTTCCGGCTGTATATATGTGATATGATATGACATGATAATACCACTCAAGTTTACCACTGTCAAGATACCATCACCAATACCAACAGCAGCTAATTATTTGCATTGTAATAAATTAAATTCCTAATTGACCCGAGGAAATAGCCAGAGCCTCAGAGTAAAAGGACGTACCTTTAGAAAGGAGAATGAGGAGGAATTTATTTAGTCAGAGAGTGGTGAATCTATGGAGTTTTTAAGGTGGAGATTCATCGATTCTTGATTAGTGCGGGTGTCAGGGATTACGGGGAGAAGGCAGGAGAATGGGGTTGAGAGGGAGAGATAGATGAAGTGAATAACATTAATTTTCTTGTTACAATGGCACCTGTCAAGGGGTGGGATATATTAGGCAGCAAGTGAACAGTCAGTTCTTGAAGTTGACGTGTTGGATGCAGGAGAAATGGCCAGGAGTAAAGACCTGAGCGACTTTGACAAGGGCCAAATTGTTCTGGCCAGACGACTGGGTCAGAGCATCTCTGAAACGGCAAGGCTTGTGGGGTGCTCCCGGTCAGCAGTGGTGAGTACCGACCGACAGTGGTCCGAGGAGGGACAAACCACAAACCGGCGACAGACAGGGTGTTGGGCGCCCAAGGCTCATCGATGCGCGAGGGCAACGAAGGCTATCCCGTCTGGTCCGAACCGACAGAAGGTCGACTGTGGCACAAGTCACAGAAAATGTTAATGGTGGTCACGGGAGGAATGTGTCACAATACACAGTGCATCGCACCCTGCTGCGTATGGGGCTGCACACGGAGGACCAACAGCATATTAGGCAGGTGGGCATAATGTTTTGGCTGATTGGTGGACATATCACAATTGCCAATTCATTTAACTTTGGGAAACACTACACCATTATAAATTCTTGTTTGATTAAAATATTTGGAGCGCACTAACTGCCCTCTCTTTTTTCTTAGGTGATGTGAGCGTGTGGGATTTAGATGGTGGGAACGTCCTCTCGATCTTTACGCCTGATAGCACCATCGCAACAATGACTCTGGCAACCCAGAGCAACCTCATTCTACTTAGCATGAGCAACAGCCAGGTCCTCATCACCTTAAAGCTGACGCCAAAGGATAAACTACAACAATCCTCAGGAGGAGATATGTTTGGAGAAGCGTCGAGCAGCAGCAGCGAAGACGAATCTCAACCACTGGATCAACCCAGTCCAAGTGGAAACTGAAATCTAGTTGGGACAAACCGAATCCATCAAAATAAGAGATCCCGAGTTTAAGTTTATTGTCACGTGTACTGAGGTACAGTGAAAAGCTTTTGTTGCGTGCTAACCAGTCAGCAGAAAGACCATACGTGATTACCGAAGTCTAAAGAAGTCAAAGTTGTCCTGTTGAGTCTCATTGTCGGTAACTTGTTTTCACCGAGTCATAGAAACATAGAAACATAGAAAATAGGTGCAGGAGTAGGCCATTCGGCCCTTCGAGCCTGCACCGCCATTCAATATGATCATGGCTGATCATTCAGCTCAGTAGCCTGTACCTGCCTTCTCTCCATACCTCCTGATCCCTTTAGCAAAAAGGGCCACATCTAACTCCCTCTTAAATATAGCCAATGAACTGTCCACAGTTAACAATGGCCTATTTCCTTTATCATCTAGGCATGCTACGTCTTTGCACATCTTTCATTCATTTGTTCTATATCTCTCTCTCTACATCACCGTCTATATCTCTCATTTCCCTTCCCCCCTGACTCTCAGTCTGAAGAAGGGTCTCGACCCAAAACGTCACCCATCCCTTCTCTTCAGAGATGCTGCCTGTCCTGCTGAATTACTCCAGCATTTTGTCTTTCTTCGTCGTAAACCAGCGTCTGCAGTTCCTTCCTACCCATACATTACAATCAAGCCATCCAATGTGTACAGACATGTTTAGTTTAGACAATAGTCAATAGGTGCACTAGTAGGCCATTCGGCCCTTCGAGCCAGCACCACCATTCAATGTGATCATGGCAGAACATTCTCAATCAGTACCCCGTTCCTGCCTTCTCCCCATACCCCGACTCTGCTATCCTTAAGAGCTCTATCTAGCTCGCTCTTGAAAGCATTCAGAGAATTGGCCTCCACTGCCTTCTGAGGACGTGAATTCCACAGATTTACAACTCTCTGACTGAGAAGGTTTTTCCTCATCTCCGTTCTAAATGGCCTACCCCTTATTCTTAAACTGTGGCCCCTGGTTCATGGACTTCCCCAACATGTTTCCTGCCTCTAACGTGTCCAACCCCTTAATAATCTTATATGTTTCAATAAGATCCCCTCTCATCCTTCTAAATTCCAGTGTATACAAGCCTAGTCGCTCCAGTCTTTCAACATACGACAGTCCCGCCATTCCGGGAATTAACCTAGTAAACCTAGTTAATAGCAAGAATATCCTTCCTCAAATTTCTCTGCAACCTCATAGCATCTTCCTCACAGTTTACACTGCCACCCAGCTTTGTGTCATCTGCAAATTTGCTAATGTTACTTTTAATCCCTTCATCCAAGTCATTAATGTACATTGTAAATAGCTGCGGTCCCAGCACCGAGCCTTGCGGTACCCCACTAGTCACTGCCCGCCATTCTGAAAGAGACCCATTTATCTCCACTCTTTGCTTTCTGTCTGCCAACCAATTTTCTATCCATGTTAGCACCCTACCCCCAATACCATGTGCTCTAATTTTGCCCACTATTCTCCTATGTGGAACCTTGTCGAAGGCTTTCTGAAAGTCGAGGTACACCACATCCACCGGCTCTCCCCTGTCCATTTTCCTAGGTACATCCTAAAAAAAGTCCAGATTAGTCAAGCATGATTTCCGCTTCGTAAATCCATGCTGACTCGGAACGATCCTGTTACTGCTATCCAAATGCTCCGCAATTTTGTCTTTTATAATTGACTCCAGCATCTTCCCCACCACTGATGTCAGACTAACTGGTCTATAATTTCCTGTTTTCTCTCTCCCTCCTTTCTTAAAAAGTGGGATAACAATAGCTACCCTCCAATCAGGAACTGATCCTGAATCTATAGAACATTGGAAAATGATCCACGATTTCTAGAGCCACCTCCTTAAGTACCCTGGGATCCAGACCATCAGGCCCTGGGGATTTATCAGCCTTCAGTCCCATCAGTCTACTCAACACCATTTCCTGCCTAATGTGGATTTCCTTCAGTTCCTCCGTCACCCTAGGTTTAGTTTAGAATAGAGTGTGGAAACGGGCCCTTTGGGCCACCGATTCCGCGCCGACCAGTGATCATCGCACACTAACACGGTCCAACACGCACGAGGGACAATTTGCAATTATACAAACCTAATTGGCCAACAAACCTGTACGCCTTGAGTGCGGGAGGAAACCGGAGATCCCAGAGAAAACTCACGCAGGTCACGGGGAGAACGTACAAACTGCGTACAACAGCACCCTTAGTCAGGATCGAATGCAGGATCTATGGGGCTGCAAGGCAGCAACTCCAGCGCTGTGCCACCGTGCCAGCCTTGATAAAGGGAATGGTGGTGAATAACATTTAGTGCAAGATAAAGTCCAGTAAAGTCCGATCGAAGATAGTCCTAGAGTCACCAATGAGATAGATAGTAGTTCAGCACTGCTCTCTGGTTGTGGTAGGATGGTTCAGTTGCCTGATAACAGCCGGGAAGAAACTGTCCCTGAATCTGGAGGTGTGCGTTTTCACACTTCTGTACCTCTTGCCCGATGGGAGAGGGGAGAAGAGAGAGTGGCCGGGGTGAGACTGGTCCTTGATTATGCCGCTGGCCTTGCCGAGGCAGTGTGAGGTGTAGATAGAGTCAATGGAAGGGAGGTTGGTTTGTGTGATGGTCTGGGCTGCGTCCACAGCTCTCTGCAGTTTCTTGTGGTCTTGGATGGAACCTGTTCCCAAAGAAAGATTAAATCTTGTAAATTCTATGCCCGAGAATTCCCACAAATATTGAAATAAAAACTATCCATTTGCATTGTACGCATGGTGTTGAAATACAGAACTACCTGCTTTCCGAACCAATTATCACTGTTAGTATTTATTCACAAAATGCTGGAGTAACTCAGCAGGTCAGGCAGCATCTCAGGAGAGAAGGAATGGGTGACGTTTCAGGTCGAGACCCTTCTTCAGACTGATGTCAGGGGGGCGGGACAAAGGAAGGATATAGGTGGAGACAGGAAGATAGAGGGAGATCTGGGAAGGGGAGAGGAAGAGAGGGGCAGAGGAACTATCTAAAGTTGGAGAAGTCGATGTTCATACCACTGGGCTGCAAACTGCCCAGGCGAAATATGAGGTGCTGTTCCTCCAATTTCCGCTGGGCCTCACTATGGCACTGGAGGAGGCCCATGACAGAAAGGTCAGACTGGGAATGGGAGGGGAAGTTGAAGTGCTCAGCCACCGGGAGATCAGGTTGGTTAAGGCGGACTGAGTGAAGGTGTTGAGCGAAACGATCGCCGAGCCTGCGTTTGGTTTCGCCGATGTAAATAAGTTGACATCTAGAGCAGCGGATGCAATAGATGAGGTTGGAGGAGGTGCAGGTGAACCTTTGTCTCATCTGGAAAGACTGTTTGGGTCCTTGGATGGAGTTGAGGGGGGAGGTAAAGGTACAGGTGTTGCATCTCATGGGGTTGCAGGGGAAAGTGCCTGGGGATGGGGTGGTTTGGATAGGAAGGGACGAGTGGACCAGGGAGATACGGAGGGAATGGTCTCTGCGGAACGCAGAAAGGGGAGGGGATGGGAAGATGTGGCCAGTGGTGGGGTCGCGTTGTAGGTGACGGAAATGTTGGTGGATGATTAAAGTTCTAGTGAGGGTAGTTGGCCAACCGGGGAGGTCCATGAGGACGGGGTCCGCTGGAGACGGGAGAAGGGGTCATCACTGGGGGGTGAGAACTCCTTCCCATGGAAAAAGGCTCGGAGGCGACGGAAGAAGAGCTCCACGTCACGGCGGACGTTAGTATCTTTTGATTACCAGATAAGTACTATTTATTCCAAACAACCTGTAATTGAGATACTGAATGAGGGCTGAGCAAAAGGGAGAGGGTGAGCAGGCTGGGTCTCTATTCCTTGGAGCGCAGGAGGAGGAGGGGTGATCTTATAGAGGTGTACAAAACCATGCGAGGAATAGATCGGGTAGATGCACAGTCTTGTGCCCAGAGTAGGGGAATCAAGGACCAGAGGACTTGGGTTTAAGGTGAGGGGTGTGGGGAAAGATTTAATAAGAATCTGAGGGGCAGCCTTTTCACACAAAGGGTGGTGGGTGTCTGGAACAAGATAGTTGGGACAGGTACTAGCGAAACATTTAGACAGGTACATGGATAGGACAGGTTTAGACAGATACGGGCCAAACGCAGGCAGATGGGACTGGTGTAGATGGGTCACGTTGGTCGGTGTGGGCGAGTTGGGCCAAAGGGCCTGTTTCCACGCTGGCTCTGACACTGGGCCTAAAGAAGGTTATCAATACTTTGTTGCAAGACTCTACGACTACGACACCTATACAAGGGACAGCAGGTGGTGAAATCTTCAAAAGTGATAGTAGAATTAGGCCATTCGGCCCATCATAATCATACTTTATTAGCCAAGTATGTTTTGCAACATGCAAGGAATTGGATTTGCCGTAGTCATACCAATAAAAAGCAACAGGACGCACAAAATACATTTTGACGTGAACATCCACCACAGTGACTCCTCCACATTCCTCACTGTGATGGAAGGCGAAAATAAGTTCAATCTCTTCCCTTCTTTGTCCTCCCGTGGTCGGGGGCCTCGAGCCTTGCGTTAACGGGACGATCTTGGCTCCAGAAGCTGGCGGTCGGGGCCTCCGCGTCGGGCGATCAAGCTCCCACATCGTGGGGGGATTTAAGGTCCCCCGCGCCGGCCGATCGGACCCCGGGTCGGGGCTGGTCGAACCTCCTGCAACTTTGGAGCTTCCTGACATCAGTCTCTACCCGAGACGGCGAGCTCCTCGATGTTGGAATCCGCAGGCCGTTGTTGGAGCGTCGATCCCAGGCAAGGGATCGCAGGCTCCGATGGTAAGTCCACGGCCCCGTGGTGGGGCTCAAAGTCAGTCCCCAGGCAAGGCCGCCAGCTCCACGATGTTAGGCCGCAGAGCGACCGGAGATACGATCTGGAAAACAATCGCATCTCCGGCAAGGTAAGAGATTGAAAAAAGGTTTCCCCTGACCCCCCCCCCCCCCCCATAAAACAAACCAGAGAACATTCACACAAACGTTTTAAAACACACTAAAAATAACAAAAAAGGATAAAAGACAGACAGACCATTGGCGAGGCTGCCATCGCTGACGGCGCCACCCGGTGGTCCCTTCTTCAGACTGATTGTGTGTGTGGGGGGGGGGGGGGGAAGCCTCATATTTCTGAACTCAACTTCCACTCATTGCAAGAGTAATTAAACATATTGAAAGGCAATGGAGATAAATTCTCCTTCTTCTTGCGTTTGAGGTAGTACAGGTTATGTAACCCCCTCCAGGCGCCGTAGCCAGTGCAATGTGCTGTTGTCGAGGGCCGTGAGGTCTACCCCTCCACCAGGGGGACGGAGGACAGTGCAGTCGGACATGCCGTGCTGCGCTGTTTGCTGGTCTGCTCCACACACGCAGGCTGCTGATGGACGCAACCCCCAACGATGCATGTTGGCGTCGAACCGGCCGACCCCTGTGCGGAGCCGGTTCAGGGCGACCCACTCTTTGCGGGGCGTGTCCGAGCCGGGTGGGGCTGTGGTGTTCGGTGTGCGACAGTGAATCGAGGAGGTGGCGATGTCTGTTCCCAGCTGGTTCTCCATGCTCCTAGTATGTTGAAACCGGAGCCACAGAGGGTCGCTGCATCCGCCCACTCACACAACCTGTCCAAGTCACCCTGCAACCTCATAGCATCTTCCTCACAGTTCACACTGCCACCCAGCTTTGTATCATCTGCAAATTTGCTACTGGTACTTTTAATCCCTTCATCCAAGTCATTCATGTATATTATAAACAGCTGCGGTCCCAGCATCGAGCCTTGCGGTACCCCACTAGTCACTGCCTGCCATTCTGAAAGGGACCCATTTATCCTCCACTCTTTGCTTTCTGTCTGTCAACCAACTTTCTATCCATGACAGTACCCTACCTCCAATACCATGCGCTCTAATTTTGCCCACTAATCTCCTATGTGGAACCTTGTCAAAGGCTTTCTGAAAGTCGAGGTACACCACATCCACCGGCTCCTGTCAATTTTCCTAGTTACATCCTCAAAAAATTCCAGAAGATTAGTCAAGCATGATTTCCCCTTCGTAAATCCATGCTGACTCAGAACGATCCTGTTACTGCTATCCAAATGCTCCGCAATTTATAGACAATAGACAATAGGTGCAGGAGTAGGCCATTCAGCCCTTCGAGCCAGCACCGCCATTCAATGCGATCATGGCTGATCACTCTCAATCAGTACCCCGTTCCTGCCTTCTCCCCATACCCCCTCACTCCGCTATCCTTAAGAGCTCTATCCAGCTCTCTATTGAAAGCATCCAACGAGCTGGCCTCCACTGCCTTCTGAGGCAGAGAATTCCACACCTTCACCACTCTCTGACTGAAAAAGTTCTTCCTCATCTCCGTTCTAAATGGCCTACCCCTTATTCTTAAACTGTGGCTTTTATAATTGACTCCAGCATCTTCCCCACCCCTGATGTCAGACTAACTGGTCTATAATTTCCCGTTTTCTCTCTCCCTCCTTTCTTAAAAAGTGGGATAACATTAGCTACCCTCCAATCAGGAACTGATCCTGAATCTATAGAACATTGGAAAATGTTTACCAATGCGTCCACAATTTCTAGAGCTACCTTCTTAAGTACCCTGGGATGCAGACCATCAGGCCCTGGGGATTTATCAGCCTTCAGTCCCATCAGTCTACCCGAAACTTTTCCCTGCCTAATGTGGATTTCCTCCAGCTCCTCCGTCATTTGTGTTTCTGATAATAGATTCAGGATCAATTTATTGTCACATGTACCAATTAAGGTGCAGTGAAATTTGAGTGACCAGACAGCCACACTACGTGAAAAGAAACAAGACACACAGCCACATAAAGTAAAATGTAACATAAACATCCACCACAGTGGATTCCACATTCCTCACTGTGATGGAAGGTAATAAAGTTCAATCAGCTTCCTCTTTGTTCACCCGC
Organism: Rhinoraja longicauda; assembly: GCF_053455715.1. Taxonomy (NCBI): domain Eukaryota; kingdom Metazoa; phylum Chordata; class Chondrichthyes; order Rajiformes; family Arhynchobatidae; genus Rhinoraja; species Rhinoraja longicauda. The sequence continues at coordinate 94,354,755 of NC_135955.1, read as the reverse complement.
GGTCGGGGCTGTTGAACCGTCTGCAGTCGCCGCTGCCGACTGTCTGAGGCCCTCGCGTCGGGGCGATCGAAACTCCCCGCGTCGGGACGGTTGAAACTCTCTCCGCTGTGTGGAGCTCCCGAGTCGGCCTCATCTCACCAGAGACCGCGGGCTTCACGGTGTTAAAGTCCACAGGCCCCGCGCCCTGTGGAGCTCTCCAGTCGATCCTCGGCAAAGGATCGCAGCTCCGCGACGTTAAAGTCCGCGCCACGCCCGTGGCTTGAAGCGCCGGGCCGTTCTCCAGGAAAGGCCGCCAACTCCTCGATGTTCGGCCGCAGTGGGGACGGAGATACGACACGGAGAAAAATCACATCTCCGTCGAGGTAAGAGATTGAAAACAAAAACTAAGACAAGTGGTGGTGCAGCAGCAGTAGTAGAGTTGTTGCCTTACAGCGCCAGAGACCCGGGTTCCATCCTGACCATGGGCATGGTCTGTATGGAGTTTGCACGTTCTCCCTGCGATGGCGTGGGTTTTCTCCGGGTGCTCCTGTTCCCTCCCACACTCCAAAGATGTAAAGGTTTGTCGGGTAATTTGGCTTCGGTAAAAATTGTAAATTGTCCCTTGTGTGTGTGTGTGTGTGTGTGTGTGTGTGTAAATGTGTATGTATGTGTGTCTAAATGTGTGTGTCAAGTCAAGTTTATTTGTCACATACACATACACGATGTGCAGTGAAATGAAACTGGCAATGCCTGCGGATTGTGCAAACAAAAAAGAATTACAGTTACAGCATATAAATAAAAGTTAATACAGAGAAGACAGAATTTAGTCCCTGGAGTTATAAAAGTTAACAGTCCTGATGGCCTGTGGGAAGAAACTCCATCTCATCCTCTCTGTTTTCACAGCGTGACAGCGGAGGCGTTTGCCTGACCGGAGCATCTGGAAGAGTCCGTTCCTGGGGTGGCAGCGGTCCCTCATAATCTTACTTGCTCTCGATCTGCACCTCCTGATGTATAGGTCCTGCAGGGGGGCGAGTGTAGTTCCCATGGTGCGTTCTGCCGAACACACTACTCTCTGCAGGGCCATCCTGTCCTGGGCAGATCTGTTCCCAAACCAGACTGTAATGTTGCCGGATAGGATGCTCTCTACAGCCCCAGAGTAGAAGCAATGAAGGATCCTCAGAGACACTCTGAATTTCCTCAGCTGCCTAAGGTGGTAAAGGCACTGCTTTGCCTTACCCACCAGTGCGGCAATGTGTGTTGCCCATGTGTGTATGTGTAAATGTGTGTGTATGTGGTCTCCTAATCTGAGGAAAGACATTCTAGCCTTAGAGGGAGTACAGAGAAGGTTCACCAGATTAATCCCTGGGATGGCAGGAAGAAAGACTGGATAGACTAGGCTTATACTCGCTGGAATTTAGAAGACTGAGGGGGGATCTTATAGAAACATATAAAATTCTTAAGGGGTTGGAGAGGCTAGATGCGGGAAGATTGTTCCCGATGTTGGGGAAGTCCAGAACCAGGGGTCACAGCTTAAGGATAAGGGGGAAGTCTTTTAGGACCGAGATGAGAAAACATTTCTTCACACAGAGTGGTGAGTCTGTGGAATTCTCTGCCACAGAAGGTAGTTGAGGCCAGTTCATTAGTTATATTTAAGAGGGAGTTAGATGTGGCCCTTGTGGCTAAAGGGATCAGGGGGTATGGAGAGAAGGCAGGTACGGGATACTGAGTTGGATGATCAGCCATGATCATATTGAATGGCGGCGCAGGCTCGAAGGGCCGAATGGCCTCCTCCTGCACCTATTTTCCATGTTTCTAAATGTGTGTGTGTGTGTGTGTGTAGGTTAGTGCTAATGTATGGAGATCGCTGATCGGCGTAGACTCGGTGGGCCGAAGTGCCTGTTTCCAAGCTGTATCTTTAAACTAAACTAAAAGAGAAATTCTTCAAAGTAGACATACCTGGAGGAGATTTTGCCGTGGAGACAAAATGCACAGGACGGAACTGCAGATGTTGTGAACGAGTGCAAATACATGTGAAAATTCAGCAATGTTTAATACTACAGTAAAAATTGCATAGTTCCACATACAATTGAAGCCAATATGCTTTTACATGATACAGGTATGAAAATGTTAAAATGGGAGGCAAGCTCTATCTTGACCTCCTCTCTTTTTTGGATTTTTCTATGCATTTGTCTATTGTCTTTTCAGTGTCGCCCCTGCATTTTGGACAGTACCACTTGCCCTTGGGCTTGTACGTCAATCCCACGCAAGAGAAGTGAAACCACTCGATGGGGCATTCCTCGTTATCGCAGCCGATCATTTCGCCGTAGGAGACCTGGTTGCAGAGGCAGTAGGTGGGTTCGTTGGGATCGATGGGAAAGTCAATGGGGGAGATCTCCCGCTCGGGCCTGGCCTTGGTGCGCTTCTTCTTGGCCGACTTGGACTTCTTCTCCTTGGGCAGCTCGTCCCCTTCCTCCACCTCGTTGGCCGCCGGGTGGCACAGCTCACGGTTCTCGCTGATCTTCTGCCGGCGCGGCCGCCTGGAGGGCCGCTCCACCGGGGGGGCCTCCGGGACTTTGGCCTTCTCCACCGGCTTGTCTGGCTCGCTCGGCTCCTCGAAGCAATCCGAGTGGCTCTCCATCTGCCGCGCACAGTTCTCCACCTGCTCGCTCATCTGCGAGACGATCTGAATCTTCTCGTCGCCCAGCTCCTGGCTGGTAATTAAGGCCATCTGCAAATGCTGCAGCAACCGTTTCCTCTGGGCACCATCCAACTCTTGCTTGTATTTGTCGTAAGCATCGTCCAGCTCCTTGAGAACTTCTGGAAGGAGGAAATAAAGAGGTGCGTTTTCAAAAAAGGAATTAACGTGCTGCTACAATAGACAATAGGTGCAGGAGGAGGCCATTCGGCCCTTCGACCCAGTACCACCATTCAATGTGATCATGGCTGATCATTCTCAATCAGTACCCCGTTCCTGCCTTCTCCCCATACCCCCTGACTCCGCTATCCTTAAGAGCTCTATCTAGCTCTCTCTTGAATGCATTCAGAGACTTGGCCTCCACTGCCTTCTGAGGCAGAGAATTCCAGATTCACAACTCTCTGACTGAAAAAGCTTTTCCTCATCTCCATTCTAAATGGCCTACCCCTTATTCTTAAACTGTGGCCCCCTTGTTCTGGTCTCCCCCAACATTGGGAACATGTTTCCTGCCTCTAGCGTGTCCAACCCCTTAATAATCTTATACGTTTCAATAAGATCCCCTCTCATCCTTCTAAATTCCAGTGTATACAAGCCTAGTCGCTCCAGTCTTTCAACATATGACAGTCCTGCCATTCCGGGAATTAACCCATTAATCCTACGCTGCATGCCCTCAATAGCAAGAACATCCTTTCTCAAATTTGGAGACCAAAACTGCACACAGTACTCCAGGTGCGGTCTCACTAGGGCCCTGTACAACTGCAGAAGGACCTCTTTGCTCCTATACTCAACTCCTCTTGTTGTGAAGGCCAACATTCCATTGGCTTTCTTCACTGCCTGCTACCTTCAATGCTCGAAAATAAAATAATTTTCCACTTCAAGAAACCAGAGTCGCAGCTATTTCCAGCGCACAGACACAGCAAAGAACAAGACCCTTTTCAATATGTGCTTTTAAAAGCTGTGAAAATGTATTATATTAACATGGAACAGCAACAGGCTCCGAGAGCCATGTTTGTGCCGAATGTCATGCCCAGTTAAACTGAACAAGTTAAACAAGTTAAAGGGCGGTCACGGTGGCGCAGCGGTAGAGTTGCTGCCTTACAGCAAATGCAGCGCCGGAGACCCGGGTTCCATCCTGACTACGGGTGCTGTCTGTACGGAGTTTGCACGTTCTCCCCGTGACCTGCGTGGGTTTTCTCCGAGATCTTCGGTTTCCTCCCACACTCCAAAGACGTGCAGGTATGTAGGTTAATTGGCTGGGCAAATGTAAAAATTGTCCATAGTGGGTATCGGATAGTGTTAGTGTGCGGGGATCGCTGGTCGGTGTGGACCCAGTGGGCCGAAGGGCCTGTTTCTGCGCTGTATATCTAAATCTAAAAAATCTCTGCCTGTACATGATCCATATCCGTGTGCCTATCTTAAAAGCCTCTTAAACTCCCCTCTTGTATCTGCCTCCACCACTGCTGGCAGTGCGTTCCACGCCCCCGCCTCTGTGCAAAAACATGCCCCACACATTGCCATCAAACCTCCTCCTTCACCTTGTACACATGCCCCCTAGTGTTACACATTTCCAGCTTGGGGAAAGATACTGAATCTATCCTATCCTCTCCAGGCCTCTCATGAATTTATATACAGCTGCTCCTCGATAAACCCATCGTAAATTGAAAATATCGTACGTCGAAAATGCATTTAATACGCATAACCTACCAAACATCATAGCCACCTAACCTGCGGTTTCCACTGCATGTTTAGTTTAGAGATACAGCGCAGAAACAGGCCCTTTCGGCCCAACGGGTCCGCACCGACCAGCGATCCCCGCACACTTACACTATCCTATACCCACTGGGGACAATTTTTACATTTGCCAAGCCAATTAACCTGCAAACCTGCACGTCTTTGGTGTGTGGGAGGAAACCGAAGATCTCGGAGAAAACCCACGCAGGTCACGGGGAGAACGTACAAACTCTGTACAGACAGCACCTATAGTCAGGATGGAACCCGGGTCTCCGGCGCTGCGTTCGCTGTAAGGCAGCAACTCTACCGTGCCGAATGTGTATCACTTTTGCGCCATCGTAAAGTGGAAATATCGTAAGTCGAAGCATCGTAAGTCATTTTGGCATCTGTATTTCTATTAGGACTTTCCAAGTCTGTACAACCTCACCCTGTAGCTGTAACCAGGCAGGCAGAAACAGATTTAAACAGAAACGCCAGGCAGCAGAAACAGATTTATTGTCATTACATATTAGCTTGGCCAAATGCCCAATTATACCAGATTAGCAAAACTCTTTAGCAAAGTGAACCAAATAGTTTAGGCTTAGTGTCTCGGACTGAAATGTCACCTATTCCTTTTTTTCCTCCCGAGTTGCTGCCTGTCCCGCTGAGTTACTCCTGCATTTTGTGTCTACCTTCGATTTAAACCAGCATTGCAGTTTTTTTCCCCTATGCTTATGTATGGCGATACTTGTGCTGATCTGCATACAATAATGAATTTCACTGTACCTGTGACACATTAAATACCATGAACCATTAAAGTGAAACAAAAGACAGAGTGCAGAATAAAGATTCTCGGCACTGTAGCCTAACAGTGCCAATGTCCGCATTGGGGTAGAGGTGAATCGGGACAGTACCCTAGCTAATGGATGGTCCGCTACAAAGTCCGATAACAGAAGCCTTTACGGAATAAAAATTGGAGCCTGCAGCAGTGAGAAAATTGCAAAATATTTTAATTGCCTACAATTCACCGACTCATCTCGATAGACTTCAGAATGATGTCACAGAGTCAGAGTTACACAGCCGGGAAAACAGACCTTTCAGCCAAAGTACGTAGGAAAGAAACTACAGATGCTGGTTAAAATCGAAGGTGTACACAAAATGTTGGAGTAACTCAGCGGGACAGGCAGCATCTCAGGATAGAAGGAATGGGCGACGTTTCGGGTCGAGACCCTTCTTCTGACTGAGGTCTGGGAGGAATCCGAAGATCTCGGAGAAAACGCACGCAGGTCACGGGGAGAACGTATAAACTCTGTACAGACAGCACCCGTAGTCGGGATGGAACCCGGGTCTCCAACACTGCAAGGCAGCAACTCTACCGCTGCGCCACCATGCCATCCCAAGCTTGTACTCCATCGTCCATCCGATGAAGACAAGCATGCCGCACTCCCCCTTCACAACCCTCTCTAACTGTGACCTTCAAGCAACCATGCACTTGGATCCTCAGAAGGCAGTGGAGGCCAATTCTCTGAATGCATTCAAGAGAGAGCTAGATAGAGCTCTTAAGGATACCGGAGTCAGGGGGTATGGGGAGAAGGCAGGAACGGGGTACTGATTGAGAATGATCAGCCATGATCACATTGAATGGCGATGCTGGCTCGAAGTGCCGAATGGCCTCCTCCTGCACCTATTGTCTATTTTGATCCCTGGATCTCTCTGTTCTGCAACTTTCCCCAGGGCCCTACATTACAAAACGCTTCACTTTGCTCTTAACCAAGTTAAATGATTAGTTTGAACAATTGGCACAAAATGCTGGAGTAACTCAGCCGGGACAGGCAGCATCTCTGGAGAGAGAAGGAATGGGTGGCTTTTCAGATCGAGATCGTTCTTTAGTGATGTCAGGGGAGTGGGCGGGACAGAAGTAAGGAAGTGTATAGAAAAGGAAGTGTAAGGTGTGAAAACAGGATCAAGGAAAATGTAGAATAGATCATTGCTAGTTGGGAGAACAGAGCAAACAGAGATAAAATATAGTCGGAGACAGTAAGACTGGTCGGAGAACTGGGAAGGGGAGAGGATGGAGAGAGAGAGAGAGAGAGGGGGAGAAAGAGAGAGAGAGAGAGGGGGAAAGCTTGATGTTGAAGTTAGGGAAGTCAACGTTAGAAGTCATACCGCTGGGGTGTAAGCTGCCCATGCGAAATATGAGGTGCTGTTCCTCCAATTTGCGCTGGGCCTCACTCTGACAATGGAGTCCAGGACAGAAAGGTCAGATTGGAATGGGACGGGGAGTTAAAGTGCTGAGCCACCGGGAGATCAGGTTGGTTAAGACAGACTGAGCTGAGCCTGCGCTTGGTCTCACCGATGTACCGGAGTCCACACCTGGAACAGCAGATACAGTAGATGAGGTTGGAGGGGGTGCAGGTGAACCTCTGCCTCACCTGAAGACTGTCGGGGTCCTTGGATGGAGTAGAGGGGGGAGGTAAAGGGACAGGTGTTGCATCTCCTGCGGTTGCAGGGGAAAGTGCCTGGGGAGGGGGTGGTTCGGGTGGGAAAGGACGTGTTGACCAGAGAGTTGTGGAGGGAACAGTGCAGAAAGGGGTGGAGATGGGAAAATAGTTTGGTTTTAAAGATACAACATGGAAACAGACCCAGAGCCATAAGGTTTTTTTTAGATTTAGAGATACAGCGCGGAAAAAGGCCCTTCGACCCACCGAGTCCGCGCCGCCCAGCGATCCCCGCACATTAACACTATCCTACACACACACTAGGGACAATTTTTTACATTTTACCCAGTCAATTAACCTACAAACCTGCACGTCTTTGGAGTGTGGGGGGAAACCGAAGATCTCGGAGAAAACCCACCCTCGCAGGTCACGGGGAGAACGTACAAACTCCGTACAGACGGCGCCCATAGTCGGGATGGAACCCGAGTCTCCGGCGCTGCATTCGCTGTAAGGCAGCAACTCTACCGCTGCGCCACCGTAAGTGATAGGAGAAGAATTAGGCCATTCGGCCCATCAAGTCTACTCCACCATTCAATCATGGCTGATCTATCTCTCCCTCCTAACCCCCGTACTAATCAATAATCTATCTATCTCTGCATTAAAAATATCCACTGACTTGGCCTCCACAGCCTTCTGTGGCAATGAATCCCACAGATTCACCACCCTCTGACTAAAGACATTCCTCCTCATCTCCTTCTTGAGACTAGTGCAGGACTCTCCCACTAGTGGAAACATCCTCTCCACATCAACTCTATCTGGGCCTTTCACTATTCTGTACGTTTCAATGAGGTCCCCCCTTATCCTTCTAAACTCCAGCGAGTACAGGCCCAGTGCTGTCAAACGCTCATCATATGTTAACCCACTCGTTCCTGGGATCGTTCTCGTAAACCTCCTCTGGACCCTCTCCAGAGCCAGCACATCCTTCCTCAGATATGGGGCCCAAGACTGCACACAACTACTCCAAATGCGGCCTGACCAGCGCCTTAAGGAGCCTCGGGATTACGTCCCATGTCGGGATCACCCGTTCACACAAGTTCTATGATATCCCACTCCCTCATCCACTACCTGCACACCAGTAGCAATTTTACAGAGGGACAATTAACCTACAGGCCAGCACCACTTTGGGATGTGGGAGGAAATAGGAGCACCCGGAGGAAACCCACGTGGTCACAGGGAGAAGGTGCAACCCCCGAGGTCAGGATCGAACTCGGATCTCTGGAGCTGCAGGGAGCGACTCTCCCCAATCTCAACCATATCAATGTTACTAATCAATGAAACACTGCCATGTGTGTGATATATATAATACTAGACCAGGTGGACCCGTTGGGCCCAAACCTCTCCTGCATTGGTGCAGCACCCTCTCCTCCCCCCCCCCCTCCCCTCAACCCCCCCCTCCCCTCAACCCCCCCTCCCCTCTCCCTTCTCCCCCACTCCCACCTCCCTCCTCCCCCTCCCCTCCTTTTAAACTTAAAAATGTGAATAACTTTAAAAATATAACACTGATTTTAATAAAACTACTTGCATTATCACTAAATTGACAATGGTGAGTAAGGTGGGCCTACAATTGTCATGCTATCTTGTACCATTTTGGCTGAAGTTCAGTCACAAACAAGATAACAAACGAGTTTTAAAATAGATATATACTGCCATATATTTTTCAAACTTCAGATAGTCCCTACTTCCCCTCGCTATCTCCTCCCTCTACCCAGTTCTCCACTAGTCTTCCTGTCTCCGACTACATTCTATCTCTGTCCCGCCCCCTCCCCTGACATCAGTCTGAAGAAGGGTCTCGACCCGAAATGTCACCCATTCCTTCTCTCCCGAAATGCTGCCTGACCCGCTGAGTTACTCCAGCATTTTGTGACTGCCAAACATGTTACCTCTTCATAAGTTATAGGAGAATTAGGCCATTCGGCCAATCGAGTCTACTCTGCCATTCAACCGTGGCCGATCCTTGCCTCCTCATCCCATTTTCCTGCCTTCTCCCCATAAACCTTGACACTCGCTCTAATCGGGAATTTGTCTATCTTTGCCTCTGTGGCAATGAGTTTCACAGATTCTTGCTATTGAGGGCGTGCAGCGTAGGTTTACTAGGTTAATTCCCGGGACTGTCATATGTTAAAAGACTGGAGCGACTAGGCTTGTATACACTGGAATTTAGAAGGATGAGAGGAGATCTTATCGAAACGTATAAGATTATTAAGGGGTTGGACACGTTAGAGGCAGGAAACATGTTCCCAATGTTGGGGGAGTCCAGAACAAGGCGCCACAGTTTAAGAATAAGGGGTAGGCCATTTAGAACTGAGATGAGGAAAAACCTTTTCAGTCAGAGAGTTGTAAATCTGTGGAATTCTCTACCTCAGAAGGCAGTGGAGGCCAATTTTATAGTTTCTATAAAATATAAAATACTATAAAATATAGTGAAAGGTTTTTCCAGTGGTGGAGATGAGGCTAATAGACTGGCAATTGGTCAGATTGCATGTTTTCTGATTAGTTTCTAACTAACTGCACGGAGGCAGAAAGGAAAGCTCTACAGCGGGTAGTCCATAGAGCTCAGAGGGCCATCGGAACACAGCTACCAGACTTGGAGGGCATCTACAACACACGATGCCTCAGAAAAGCCACCAGCATCCACAAAGACTCTTCACACCCCTGCAACAGTCTGTTCGAACTCCTTCCATCGGGCAGACGATACAAGGCCTTCAACGCCCGCACCTCCAGACTCAGGAACAGCTTCATCCCCAGGGCCATAGCTGCTATGAACCGGTCCTGCTGAGCCGGATGGTCACAACACATAGATCAACTTGCACTTTACCCTGTCTAAAACTGTTACAATTGTTTTGTTGGGTTACTGTTGTCTAAATTACTGCATCGTATGGGAGGCGCATTCCCAATCTCGTTGTACCCCTGGGTACAATGACAATAAAGATATATTGTATTGTTGTATTGTATTGTAATGATCGGAAAGGTAGATACAAAATGCCGGAGTTACTCAGCAGGTCAGGCAGCATCGCGGGAGAGAAGGAATGGGTGACGTTTCGGGTCGAGACCCCTCTTCAGACTGACGAAGAGGCCTCGACCCGAAACGTCACCCATTCCTTCTCTCCAGAGATGCTGCCTGACCCGCTGAGTTACTCCAGCATTTTGTGTCTACCTTTGATTTTAACCAGCATCTGCAGTTTTTTTCCTCTTCCTAATGATAGGAAAGCTTGAGAGGGATATGAGCCAAATGTAAGCAACACAGACTAGCTTAGATGGGGGGCATCTAGGTCAGCATGGGCTAATTACACTGACGGGCCTGTTTCTGTGCTGTATGACCAGAATGCAAATTATACATGCCAAACAATTAAACAAACTATTTATTCTTCTCTAGAAAAAAGCATTTGAATGACCTTTTAAATATCTTTTAGACAATAGACAATAGGTGCAGGAGGAGGCCATTCGGCCCCTCAAGCCAGCACTGCCATTCAATGTGATCATTCTCAATCAGTACCCCGTTCCTGCCTTCTCCCCATACCCCCTGACTCCGCTATCCTTAAGAGCTCTATCTAGCTCTCTCTTGAATGCATTCAGAGAATTAGCCTCCACTGCCTTTAACATTGTAAACTGGTGCAATAAAGTGTATAGAGATGTACTCCCCCCTCTAATGCCCCTTCCATCCACCTTCAACACACACAACCGCCACCCCCTCATCTCCAACACACACCCGCCACCCCCTCATCTCCAACACACACCCGCCACCCCCTCATCTCCAACACACACCCGCCACCCCCTCATCTCCAACACACACCCCCCACCCCCTCATCTCCAACACACCCCCCACCCCCTCATCTCCAACACACACCCCCCACCCCCTCATCTCCAACACACCCCCCACCCACCCCCACCCCCTCATCTCCAACACACACCCCCCACCCCCTCATCTCCAACACACCCCCCACCCCCAACACACCCCCCACCCCCTCATCTCCAACACACACCCCCCACCCCCTCATCTCCAACACACACCCCCCACCCCCTCATCTCCAACACACACCCCACCCCCTCATCTCCAACACACCCCCCACCCCCTCATCTCCAACACACCCCCCACCCCCTCATCTCCAACACACCCCCCACCCACCCCCTCATCTCCAACACACCCCCCACCCCCTCATCTCCAACACACACCCCCCACCCCCTCATCTCCAACACACACCCCACCCCCTCATCTCCAACACACACCCCCCACCCACCCCCTCATCTCCAACACACACCCCAAGTCTCCCCTAAATGTAACAACACCCCCTCCGCTCTCCTCACTTCCACCCCACTCCCTTCCTCTCCAACATACCCTAACCCCCCCCCCCCCCAATGCAACAATCCCTTCCCCACTTCCCCCTCACCTCCAACACCCACCCTACCCCCCCTCAACCAGAACCTTCTCACACCACCTCCCCCCTCCCACCAATACATTCATCAACTCCCCCTCCCCCCTACAACACACCCCACCCTCCGGATCCCTCTCCCTCTCCCTCCCCCCCCTCCCACTCCACCCAAACACATACCCCCCTCCCCCCCTCTCCTCCCTCCCTCCCTCCCTCTCCCTCCATCCTCTCCCTTCACTCCTCCCTCTCCCCTCTCCCCTTCCCCTTCCCTCTCTCACCGCGGTATCGGGTGTCGATCTCGCGGAGACGGGACACGCTGCGCTGCAGGTCGAGGGGCAGCGCCTCCACGCTGTCCAGGTATTGCTCCACGTAGCCGCAGCCCCGCGGCCTGTGTCCGTGTCCGGGCCCGAGCATCGCCCCCCCCGGCTCGGCCAGCACCGACCACCCGCTCACCGGGAGAACAGCAGCTGCGCCCTGACCGCCCAACCCCCCCCACACGTGACCCGCCACAACCCCCGACACGTGACTGTACCAACTCCCCCGACACGTGACCCCACCCCGACACGTGATCCGCCCACACACACACTCCCGACACGTGATCCGCCCACACACACACTCTCGACACGTGATCCGCCCACACACACTCCCGACACGTGACCCGCCCCAACAACCCCGCGTCTGCGCAATGACCGCAACAACCCCGCTGCACGTTTGACCCCGCCCGCCCACTCATCGCACCAACCCCTCCTACACGTGACCCCAGCAATCCTGCGCCTGCGCACTCATCGCACCAAACCCCTCTACACGTGACCCCAGCAAACCTGCGCATGCGCACTCATCGCACCACCCTCTCCTTCACGTGACCCCAGCAATCCTGCGCCTGCGCAATCATCGCACTAATCCCTCCTACACGTGACCCCTGCAAACCTCCTCCGCGCCTGCGCACTCGCCACACCAAAACCCCCCGACATGTGATTTCACCGTTTGTGCGCCTGCGCACTCGGGTTGCTTGCGACTGCCGGCTCGGCGCTTGCGCACTTCTATGTCCTCGTGGTTCATTGGGGACACTCGGCCCATCGCGTCCACCCTTAAATACAACAGAGGTGCCGTTAGATGGGAGGGGGCTGCAGGGAAAGTGCTGGGAACTATAGGCCGCTTGCTGCAGTATATACACACACATATATGCTGGCAAAAGCTTGCAGCAATGTGTATATATACACATATATACAGTGTGTGTGTGTGCTGGCCAAAGCTTGCAGCTTGCTGCGACAATAGACAATAGATGCAGGAGGAGGCCATTCAGCCCTTCGAGCCAGCACCGCCATTCAATGTGATCATGGCTGATCATTCTCAATCAGTACCCCGTTCCTGCCTTCTCCCCATACCCCCTGACTCCACTATCTAGCTCTCTCTTGAATGCATTCAGAGAATTGGCCTCCACTGCCTTCTGAGAGTGAGCCCTGTGTTATATACAGGTAAAAGCTTGCAGCAGTATAAATATATATTTTATACACCCACCCACACATATACACACACACACAGATATATGTGAGTGTGCTGACTGGCAAAAAGCTTGCAGCAGTATAAATATATAACACACACAAACAAAAAAAAAATCTTGCAGCATGCTGAGAGTGAGCCCTGTGCTGTTGGTGCACCAAGTGTTGCTGCACCACCTGCGTAACTATTGCTGAGACGAGGGCTGGAGCCGCTCGGCGCTCAGTCCACACCGGGGACGTCTCGGCGCCGTCAGCGAGCGGCCATGCTTTGTATCCCAGCCTCTCTGCCCACTCGGGCCGGGCACTCGCTGCCCTGAGGGTGGGGTCCAGGGACTTTCCCCTAGGCGGCAGTGAGAGGAGACCAGCGCTCCCCCGTTCGTAGCCTAGACGGCAGGTCTTCAGAATGCTGTACTAACACACAGGGCCGCAGGGGTATATAAACCACCAACGGCCCATACACCTTACAGATAGGGTGAGGGTTTTTTTTTGCAGTCCAGTTTAATTTGATTTTAGTTGATTATGCAACTTTATAACTCCAGTCGTTTATCCTTTTAAAAGATCATGCATGAGTTGGAAAAGTTTAGCTCATCAATAAATAATGCTAATTATCCTTGCCAGCTGCAAAATAAATTCACAGCAGCAGTGGGAAACAGTAGCTGAAGCAAATGCTGACAAGCGGAGAAATGAATCCAAGGTGATTACAGTTAAAGCAGCAAATTTAGGCTATTCGGCTCATCAAGTCTACTCCGCCATTCAATCGTGGCTGATCTGTCTCTCCCTCTCAACCCCATTCTGATCAGCCATGATCACATTGAATGGTGGTGCTGGCTCGAAGGGCTGAATGGCCTCCTCCTGCACCTATTGTCTATTCTGAAGAAGGGTCTCGACCCGAAACGTCACCCATTCCTTCTCTCCCGAGATGCCGCCTGACCTGCTAAGTTACTCCAGCATATTGTGAATAAATACCTATTGTCTATTCTCCTGCCTTCTCCCCGTAACCTGGCACTCATACTGATCAAGAACCTGCCGTCTGTGGCAATGAATTCCACAGATTTAGACTAACAAAAAAGCTTGCAGCATGCTGAGAGTGAATCCTGTATTATATACTAGCTTGCAGCTTGTAGCAGTGTATATATATATATATATATGCACACAAATATGTGAGTGTGTGTGCTGGCAAAGGCTTGCAGCATGCTGAGAGTGAATCCTGTGTGTGCTGGCAAAGGCTTGCAGCATGCTGAGAGTGAATCCTGTATTATATACTAGCTTGCAGCTTGTAGCAGTGTATATATATATATATATATGCACACAAATATGTGAGTGTGTGTGCTGGCAAAGGCTTGCAGCATGTGAGAGTGAATCCTGTATTATATACTAGCTTGCAGCTTGTAGCAGTGTATATATATATATATATATATATATATATATATATGCACACAAATATGTGAGTGTGTGTGCTGGCAAAGGCTTGCAGCATGTGAGAGTGAATCCTGTATTATATACTAGCTTGCAGCTTGTAGCAGTGTATATATATATATATATATATATATATATGCACACAAATATGTGAGTGTGTGTGCTGGCAAAGGCTTGCAGCATGTGAGAGTGAGCCCTGTATTATATGGCAGCCCTTGGTCATAAGGTCGAAGGGTGTGACGCACGGAGTCGCTCAAGCATTCTGGAGGACAAGCAAGCCTCCGGCATATACCGGCATGTCTCGGACATGGTGGTCTGCAGCACTGGGGTTCCGCAGGGAACAGTGAACAAGAACTCCATTCTTGTTCATCCTGTACACTGCGGACTTCAGGCGCAGCTCTGCAAACTCCTAACTACAGACGACGATGACAGGGCGTACAGAGAACTGATCAAGGAGTTTGTGGACTAGTGCCAGCGGATCGACGCGGGGAAAACCAGGGAGATGGTGGTAGATTTCCACAGACGCAGCCGGGTCCCCCCCGACACCGGTGAACATCCAGGGAATAGACATAATAATAATAATATATTTATTTATTTTATATAGCGCCTTATCACATGCTCAAAGCGCTTTACAAATACAATTAACATAGAAACAAACAGACAAACTATCCTGACGGAAAAGCGGCGAATACTCAACGCCAGCGTCCTCTGACGTCAGGGTCCGGCAGCAGACATCAAAAAGCACAAGACACACAGATACAATTTTTTACACAAAACAGCCATCACAGTGATTGCTCTAGGCACACCCTCACTGTGATGGAAGGCAAAGTCTTATCTCCTCCTCATTCTTCTCCCGTGGCGCCACGAGGCGATCGAGAGGGTGGACTCTTATAAGTACCTGGGTGTTTACCTCAATAATAAATTGGACTGGAGACAGCGAGTGTAGCTGTGAGTGTGGATGAAGTTAAGGAGAAAAGGATGGCCAAGTGTTTGGCCTGACAAAATAATGTAGCAGAATCACAGAGGGGGAGCAGCGAGAGAGGATGTTGCTGAACTCTCGTCGGAGAGAGAACCTCTTCAAAGTAGACATACCTTCAGGGGTTTATGACATACCGTGCAAGGGTCCTGTACGAGCAAAAGCTGGCAGCAGAATATATATATAGTGTAAGAAAATAACTGCAGATGCTGGTACAAATCGAAGGTATTTATTTCACAAAATGCTGGAGTAACTCAGCAGGTCAGGCAGCATCTCAGGAGAGAAGGAATGGGTGACGTTTCGGGTCGAGACCCTTCTTCAGACTGATGTCAGGGGGGGGCGGGACAAAGGAAGGATATAGGTGGAGACAGGAAGATAGAGGGAGATCTGGGAAGGGGAAGAGGGACAGAGGAACTATCTAAAGTTGGAGAAGTCGATGTTCATACCGCTGGGCTGCAAACTGCCCAGGCGAAATATGAGGTGCTGTTCCTCCAATTTGCGGTGGGCCTCACTATGGCACTGGAGGAGACACATGACAGAAAGGTCAGACTGGGAGGGGGAGTTGAAGTGCTCAGCCACCGGGAGATCAGGTTGGTTAAGGCGGACTGAGCGAAGGTGTTGACCAAAACGATCGCCGAGCCTGCGTTTGGTTTCGCCGATGTACAGAAGTTGACATCTAATACATATATATATATATATTTATATACGCACACCTATATAATATAGGCTAGGATAGACTAGCTAATTATACTTAAAGGGTTGACAGTGGAGATGCAATGGCAAAGATTTAAAGACCGCACGGATGAACTCCAGAAGTCTGGCGAAAAAATAAAACTGGGAAGGTGGCACAACCGTGGCAGACGAGGGAAGTCAAGGATAGTGTTAAATCCAAGGAAGAGGCATATAAATTGGCCAGAAGAATCGGCAGGCCAGAGGACTGGGAGAAATTTAGAACTCAAGAGGAGGGCAAAGGGGTTAATTAAGAGGGGGAAAAAAGAGCATGAAAGACAGCTTATGGGGAATATAAAAACGGACTGTAAAAGTGTCTTTAAAGTGTGAGGTTAAAATGAAAAGATTAGTGAAGACAAATGTAGGTCCTTTACAGTCAGAGACAGGTCAAATTATAGTGGGAACCAAGGAAATGGCAGAACAGTTAAACGAGTACTTTGGTTGTCTTCACTAAGGAAGACACAAACAATCTCCCAGAAATACTAGGGGACCAAGGATCTAGTGGGAGGGAGGAACTGAAGGGAATCCACATTGGTCAGGAAATGGTGTTTGGTAAACTGTTGGGATTTAAGGCAGATAAATCCCCAGGGCCTGATGGTCTGCATCCCAGAGTACTCAAGGAGGTGGCCCTAGAAATCATGGATGCAATGGTGATCATTTTCCAATGTTCTCTCGACTCAGGTTCAGTTCCTGTGGACTGGAGGGTAGCCAATGTAACTCCACTTTTTTAAGGAGGGAGAGAAAACAGGGAATTATAGACCAGTTAGCCGTACATCGGTAGTGGGGAAGATGCTGGAGTCAATTATTAAAGATATAGCATCGCATTTGGAAAGCAGTGACTGGATCGGTCAAAGTCAGCATGGATTTATGAAGGGGAAATCATGCTTGGCTAATCTTTTGGAATTTTTTGAGGATGTAACAAGTAGAATGGATAAGGGTGAGCCGGTGGATGTGGTGTAAATGGACTTTCAAAAAGCCTTTGACAAGGTCCCACACAAGAGATTAGTGTGCAAAATTAGAGCACATAGTATTGGGGGTGGGGTATTGACATGGATAGAGAACTGGCTGGCAGACAGGAAGCAAAGAGTAGGAAATAATGGGCCCTTTTCAGAATGGCAGGCAGTGACTAGTGGGGTGCCGCAAAGCTCGGTGCTGGGACCCCAGTTATTTACAATGTATATTAATGATTTAGACGAGGGAATTAAATGTAATATTTCTAAGTTTGCGGATGACACACGGTTGAGCTGCGAGGATGCTATGAGGCTGCAGGGTGACTTGGGTGAGTGGGTAGAAGCATGGCAAATGCAGTATAATGTGGATAAATGTGAGGTTACCAATTTGGTGGCAAGAACAGGAAGGCAGATTATTATCCGAATGGTGTCAGGGGAGGTGCAACGAGACCTGGGTGTGCTTGTACATCAGTCACTGAAAGTAAGCAGGCAGGTACAGCAGGCAGTGAAGAAAGCTAATGGCATGTCGGCCTTCACTGCGAGAGGATTTGAGTTTAGGAGCAAGGAGGTCCAACTGCAGTTGTACAGGGCCCTGGTGAGACCACATCTGGTGTATTGCATGCAATTTTGGTCTCCTAATTTGAAGAAGGACATTCTTACTATTGAGGGAGTGCAGGTTAATAAGCGAGTTCGGTATCTCCACTGTGCATGCCCAGGTCATAGGTCACTTGTGCTAAACATTCTCGCTGGCTGAGCTACTGCGTATATACAGATCTGCGTTTCATCCGTATTTTCCAGTTTTGCTTCTTCGAGGCTAGAAAATACTGCTTTCAAAACTGTTAACTGCCATATTATGAAAGAATGGAGCATCTCGGCTTGTATTCGGAATTTAGAAGGATGAGAGGGGATCTTATAGAAACATAAAATTCTTAAGGGATTGGATACACTAGAGGCAGGAAACATGTTCCCGATGTTGGGGGAGTCCAGAACCAGGGGGCACAGTTTAAGAATAAGGGGTATGCCATTTAGAACTGAGACGAGGAAAAACTTTTTCACACAGGGAGTTCTGAATTTGTGGAATTCTCTGGTTTGGAAGGCAGTGGAGGTCAATTCACTGGATGCATTCAAGGGATATGGGGAGAAGTCAGGAACGGGGTACTGATTGTGGATGATCAGCAACAATCACATTGAATGGCAGTGCTGGCTCAAAGGGCCGAATGGCCTCCTCCTGCCTTTGTATCGATGTCTTTCCGCTGGCTGGTTAGCATGCAACAATAGCTTTTCACTGTACCTCGGTACACGTGACAATAAACTAAACCCAAACTCAGTTTGAATTAGTTTGATGTGGCCTCCTTTCCGTGAGACTAAAGAACTTGTGAAAATACAGAAATAATCAGCACAATTTCATCAGAAGGCACAAACCAAAGAAGAAAATATTTTATTAAAAGAGTACAAAACAAAACAAAATTAATACTTGCATTTATTTTTATACAAATATATCATTTTCAGAAACCATCTTACATAAATGTATAAAGCAGTTAAGAAAGGCCCACAACAAAACTTTGCATTAAAAACTGTTAGGCTATGTGTAGAACTTTATGAAAGGTTACAAACGCAACAATTCAACTCACAGTATTGTGGTAGGTAAATGAAGCATCAGCAGATTTGGTTCTGTTTTAATAAAATTATTGAATGACATTTATTTAGTAATGCAGAACAATTCGTAACCTGATAGATCGAGATCTTAGTTTAGAGATACAGTGCGGAAACAGGCCCTTCGGCCCACCAAGTCCGTGCTGACCAGCGATCCCCGCACATTAACACCATCCTACACCTACTAGGGACAATTTTAGCACTTATACCAAGCCAATTAACCTACATACCTGCACGTCTTTGAAGTGTGGGAGGAAACCGAAGATCTCGGAGAAAACCCACGCTGGTCTCGGGGAGAACGTACAAACTCAGTACAGACATCACCTGTAGTCGGGATGGAACCCGGGTCTCCGGCGCTGCATTCGCTGTACGGCAGCAACTCTACCGCTGCGCCACCGTGATCTTCTACCTTGTGATGATCCTTCAAATCCATTGGTAGGATCAGTGAGTCAAAGGCAAGGCCGTCTCTCTCATGCCATGGTGACGTGGACTACATTCCTCTCAATTCGTTCTCATGGGCAAGTTACATCATTTGAAGATTTACGAGGATGTTGCCAGCACTCGAGGGTCTGAGCTGTAGGAAGAGGTTGAGTAGGCCGGGACTCTATTCATTGGAGCGCAGGAGGATGAGGGGTGATCTTATAGAGGTGTACAACATTACGAGAGGAACAGATCGGGTAGATGCACAGAGTCTCTTGCCCAGAGTAGGGGAATCGAGGACCAGTGGACATAGATTTAAGGTGTAAGCGAAAAGATTTAATCAGAATCTGAAGGGTAACTTTTTGACACATGTATGGAACAAGCTGCCAGAGGAGGAGAGAGAGAGATATTTAAACCAGCATCTGCAGTTTTTTTCCCATACAAAAAGCAGCTAATTGGTTTCAACTGAACATTAAATGGGGCCACATTTCCATCTTGTACAGTAACTTTAACAGCACGTCATTCCTTTTCATTTCATTATGTCACGGGGTAGAACAGGTAATGCTAGAAATACTTCAACTATTAACTTATAACATCAGTGCACCGTAAGTATAAGAAAGAACTGCCATAAAATGTAAGATGGTTGAAGAATTTGAAATCTGGAACATTCATGTTTTGGTTAAAGATTCACAGTCTGCGTACAAACCAGGCATTTGGGCAAGGTTACTTAATTTGGGGATTCAAGTTCTGCAATCTTTAATTTTTCTTTTTCAGAATAGTTAACACATACGCTGCAAACTCCCACAAACTAGAAAAATTAAAAGGCACAGACAGCTGGAGTGACTCAGCAAGTCAGGCAGCATCTTAGGAGGACATGGGTTAGGCAACGTTTAAAACATCTCCTATCCACGTTCTCCAGAGATACTGCCTGACCTGCTGAGTTACTCCAGCACTCTGAAACGTCACCTTATCCATGTTCTCCACAGATGCTGCCTGGCCCGCTGAGTTACTCCAGCACTCTGAAACGTCACCTATCCACGTTCTCCAGAGATGCTGCCTGACCCGCTGAGTTACTCCAGCACTCTGTGAAACGTCACCTATCCACGTTCTCCAGAGATGCTGCCTGACCCGCTGTTACTCCAGCACTCTGTGAAACGTCACTTTATCCATGTTCTCCACAGATGCTGCCTGACCTGCGGAGTTACTCCAGCACTCTGTGTCTTATTTTAAAACCAGCATCTGCAGTTGTCTGTGTATTTTATCACCCTAACCCTACCACTGACTATTATTATCAATGTTTTTAAATATACTTGGTGGTTGGTGGCTCCCAAGGGTCAGGCCATAGCACTATCGACCCCCTCGGCACGGGAATGGACCAGTCCAGAGGGGCGGCCTTTAGCTACGGGGATAAAGGACTGGATTTTAGGTGCGATCTCTCTCTTGCAGACTCGACCGGACTAGAGACCAACGTCGAATAAATCCCTCCCGAAATATCTGGCTCCTCGCCTTTACTTCGGGCTTGTCGACGCGCCACAGTGGAATATTTTTAATTCAATTGGGCAGTACACTGTAGATTGCAACTTGCGATGTTTAAGCTCAATATTGCAGGATCTCATTGCAAACGAATCAGAAGATTACTTTGAACTGTTAATCACTTCTGAGGTATGATACTTAACCATGGCACAAAGATTTGGAACATTGTTCACCCAGACCAGTCGAAAGAAGGGACCCGATCTGAAACGTCACTTATTCTTTTTTTAATCCAAAGTTGCTGCCTGACCCGCTGAGTTACTCCAGCACTTTGTGCCTCCTCAGATATCAATGTTTGCAGCAGTAATGTTCACAAATGGAGAACCGTCAAAAACTTGCAAACACCGTCAAACTAAGCGTGAAACCGAGAAGGAATGCAACTAAATATCGAAAGCCAATAACTAACGTACAGGTATAGCTGTTGAACCTGTACTTGAGGTGCTCTAGTTTGGTAGTGGAGAACGAGGAAGCTACTCAGAATGAAAATTGGCTAGATAAAGATGGACGCAAAATGCTGGAGTAACTCAGCGGGTCGGCCAGCATCTCGGGAGAGAAGGAATGGGTGACGTTTCGGGACTCCGACCTCAACAGAAATTTCAGACTCCGTAAAGCAAAAAAAAAACACCCCACTTTTTAAAACATGCGCGCACACTTTAAATCCACCCGAGAGGAGGAGAAATCACATCGACGCTGCAAACTGGTGGCAGAACGACGAGAAACAAAACGTAGACAAACACCATCACCGGCTGATTTCCCTCCACCTGCTACTGTTCATGTCTTACGGACACGTGTTTAATGATGTTTAAATGTAGTTCTTATGAAACGCCATCTTGTGTAACGTCATCACAAGCAGATTTAGAATTATTATACCCAAGGGTCAGAGTCAGAGTCGGGTACACAAGAAATCAAGGAGTCAGAGTCGGGTGTTTTGGGTATCGAGTCCACAGCTCTGGTTTAAACCCACCCTGAAATGTCAATGACCGCACTATTTAACCCAATGGCCCATCTGAATAAAGCACCACGATTAGAGTGACACAAAAAGCTGGAGTAACTCAGCGTGCCAGGCAGCATCTCTGGGATAAAGTATTCCACATTGCAACCGTTCCAAAGCAGGAACAGTCTGAAGAACACTGGAATTTAGAAGGATGAGAGGAGATCTTATCAAAACTTCGTTAGAGGCAGGAAACATGTTCCCAATGTTGGGGGAGTCCAGAACCAGGGGCCACAGTTTAAGAATAAGGCGTAGGCCATTTAGAACGGAGATGAGGAAAAACTTTTTCAGTCAGAGAGTTGTGAATCTGTGGAATTCTGTGCCTCAGAAGGCAGTGGAGGCCAATTCTCTGAATGCATTCAAGAGAGAGCAGGATAGAGCTCTTAAGGATAGCGGAATCAGGGGGTATGGGGAGAAGGCAGGAACGGGGTACTGATTGAGAACGATCAGCCATGATCACATTGAATGGCGGTGCTGGCTCGAAGGGCCGAATGGCCTCCTCCTGCACCTATTGTCTATAACAGTTCCGGGCCGAGACCCTTCTTCAGATGGTTCCTGCTTGCAATGTGGAATACTCTATCCGGAATGAACCTCTGTAAAAGTATTTTTCAAAACAAAACAAACTCCAGCCCGATACTCCGATGGAAGGATTCACATCGTGGCCCTGTGACATTATTCCGAACAATTGATTTTCGTGTTACCACCCTAAAAAATAATCTGCGACCAGAGGGGAAAATTACAGCAACATTTCAAGATCAAATGCTTGATGACAGAATAACAGATTCACATCAATAACCGAGGAAAACTCGCCCAAGTATTTCTTTCCAATTGATAAGTTGTAGGGCAATCCAGTTTCAACCTTGTCTCAAAAGACATTCCAATTAACTCTAACTACAACTGCAATGGTTGCTCCTCAACTTACCATGGGGTTACATTCCAATTAAACCCGCCGTAAACATTGCAAGTCAAAAACACATTTCAGCCACGTGATCACGTGACCAGCAGCTCGCTGCCTGTTACCCAGCGTTTGCAAAACCGTAAAGTCGAAGCATCGTAAGTCGAAGCACACATACACCTTTTACAATCATGTAACCTAGCAAAGACTTCATCCGCATTCAGAGATATAAAATATTTCCAGTTAACTCATCAGAAGAGTCGGGTTTACCTGGCGGAGGGTTCTAAAGGATTCATTAGTGCAGGGGCTAGGTTTAAGCGGTGTATATCCTCACTCAAAAGTACTAAATCTTCAATGTCACTGCCCTTGAATTTTCTTTTACACATCTTCACAGTCACCTTCTGTTTCAGGAATAACTTCACGGCCTCCTTTGCGGCCATGTCGTTGGCGCTAGCTTTGCATTTGCCGTACCCCGTGGCCAGGTACACAGCCTGGCACCGCAGTTCACACACAATGCCCTCGCGGGCTGCGCTCTGTGGTAGATGCAGCTCGGAGATGTCCTTCAGGGGGATGCAGACGCTCTCCAGGGTGCCCTTGGTGGCCTGTATGCAGTTACTCAGGATGGTCAAGTGGTCGATGTCGTTGCCGAAGCCCCCGACCGACACCAGCTTCCAGGCGATGGCCTTGTAGAGTTTATTGTAAAAGCTCTGCTTCTCTTTCACGGATTCGGGGGTCAGGCTGACCACGGTTATGGGCTGCTTGCAGCTCTGAGAGGCAGCCGGCTGCGGGATAACTTTCTGCACAGTGGCCGCAGGGACGAGGGGCTCGACGTTGTCCGGCTTGACGGCCGGTTTGACCTCTGCAGTGTTGGAGGAGCAATTCTTGGCGGGCGCCGGAGGGTCAGAGCGCGGTGCTGGCGCCGGCACCGGCTGACTGGCGACTGGGACCGGGGCGGGAGGGACGACTTTCTTCGCCTCGGTCTCTTTCGGGGCGGGCTGGACTTCCTTCTGGTTGGAGCTGGCGGCCGGTACGGGGCAAGCCGGAGTCTCCGCTTCTGGTTCCGGTTCCGGCAAGGGAGCCGGAGGTTCACTGTCGGGAAAACCATCAAGACCCGGGATTATGTTGGGATCGACTTCCTGGCTGACGTTTTCAGCCGTCTCAGCCAAGGCAACAAAGTCAATGGTTTTCACTTCGGGGACCGCTTTCTTCTTTTCACTCGGTTCTTCTTTCGCTTTCTCTGTGGAGGCAAACACAAGTGCGTGGGACCATCACGTACAATATTCCTTTTGGAATTCCGTCCAAGAATGTTAAGGGACCCAAAACATTTAATAATGTCAGAAAGAAATCCATAAACGGGGTTCCACAATGTACAAAACATGTCGGAGTAACTCAGTGGGCCAGGCAGCATCTCAACCCAAAACGTCACCCAACCCAGATTCTTGAATAGCGCGGGTGTCAGGGGTTACAGGGAGAAGGCAGGAGAATGGGGTTGAGAGGGAAAGATAGATCAGCCATGAATGAATGGCGGAGTATGTGTGTGTATGTATGTGTGTGTGTGTGTGTATATATATATATTTTTTAAATATATATATATACGGTACGGTATGGGCGGCACGGTAGCGCAGCGGTAGAGTTGCTGCTTTACAGCGAATGCAGCGCCGGAGACTCAGGTTCGATCCTGACTACGGGTGCTGCACTGTAAGGAGTTTGTACGTTCTCCCCGTGACCTGCGTGGGTTTTCTCCGAGATCTTCGGTTTCCTCCCACACTCCAAAGACGTACAGGTTTGTAGGTTAATTGGCTGGGTAAATGTAAAAATTGTCCCTAGTGGGTGTAGGATAGTGTTAATGTACGGGGATCGCTGGGCGGCACGGACTTGGAGGGCCGAAAAGGCCTGTTTCCGGCTGTAGATATATGATATATGATATATATGCCCACACACACATATATATATATATACACACACACACACACACATATATATTACACACACACACATATATATATTACACACACATATATATATATTACACACACACATATATACGCACACACACACACATGACACATCAATATATATATATATATAGATAAATACACACACACACACACAGTACTTGTGGGTATGTGTACATATACACTGAACTTTTCTTTCTCTCTCGTTAATCATATTGATTACAGTGTACTATGTTTACATGTCGTGTTGTGCTGCTGCAAGTAAGAATGTCATTGTTCTATCTGGGACACGTGACAATAAAACACTCCGGACTCTTCTCTTGAGTAGACTCGATGGGCCGAATGGCTTAATTCTGCTCCAATGACTTGCGAACTTCTCCAGGGATGCTGCCTGACCTGCTGAGTTACTCCAGCACTTTGTGTCCTTTTTTTGTAAAGCAACATCAGGGAAAAGCTTTTGTTGCTTGCTAACCAGTCAGCAGAAAGACAATACATGATTACAATCGAGCCCTCAAAACATTTACAGATACAAGATAATGTGAATAACAGGAATATCTGAAAGAAGATTAAGAAAAGCTTAGTTAAAGTAAGAAATGCTGCTGTTGGGAGTAGAGATTTAAAATAGTGGAGTGATTGTAATGCGTGCTGGCAGATCCACTTCAGTGACCAGCACAAATAGTCACCATCTTAGAAACATGGAAAACAGGTGCAGGAGAAGGCCATTTGGCCCTACGAGCCAGCACCGCCAATCATTGTGATCATGGCAGATCACCCACAATCAGGAACCCATGTCTGCCTTCTCCCCATATCCCTTGATTCAACTAACCCCTAGAGCTCTATCTAACTCTCTTTTAAATCCATCCAGTGAATTGGCCTCCACTGCCCTCTGTGGCAGAGAATTCCACAAATTCACAACTCTCTGGGTGAAAAAGTTTTTTCGCATCTCAGCTTTGAATGGCCTCCCCTTTATTCTTAAGACTGTGTGGCCCCAGGTTCTGGACTCCCCCAACATTTGGAACATTTTTCCTGCATCTAGCACATAGGGAACATACTTCCTGTATCTAGCACATTGGGAACATGTTTCCTGCATCTTGGACAGTTTCTTGGAGTAACCACAAACGGTAAGAGTAATTATCTTTCTTATGGGATAGGAAAGGTTTAGAGGGATATGGGCCAAACGCAGGCAGGTGGCACTGGTGCAGATGGCGCACCTTGGTCCGCACGTCCAAGTTGGGCCAAAGGGCCTGTTTCCACACTATACGACTCGATGATATCCTATATTACAGGGCGCAGAGAAGATTTACGAGGATGTTGCCGGGACTCAAGGGCCTGAGCTATAGGGAGAGGTTGACCAGGCCAGGACTCTTTTCCTTGGAGCGCAGTAGGATGGGGGGGGGGGGGAGGGGGGGGGGGTCTTATAGGGGTTTACAAAATCATGAGAGGAATAGATCAGGTAGATGCACAGAGTCACTTTTTTCAAAGAAACATTTAGACAGGTACATGGATAGGACAGGTTTAGAGGGATAAGGGTCAAATGCAGGCAGGTGGGACTAGTGTAGATGGGACATGTTGGTCGGTGTGGGCAAGTTGGGCCGAAGAGCGTGTTTCCACACTGTATGGTTCTACGACTATTATATCAAGCACTGAATAAATTGTCGTTTATTTTAGTGAAACGGACAAACAAAATGCTCATTCAAAGAACTCTAATATAAAGATAACCTACTGACCATCAGAGGTAGGAATCTCTCTCTTCTTCTTATTGGCTGCCAGTTCATCCCGTGTTGTGTGCACCGGCGCGTCTGTGACTTTGATTCCTTCTCCCATCTCCAGCACTTTATCCATCACGGCCTTTGAGTACCTGAAGCGTACAAAGGCAAAGTGTCACCAATTACAAAGTGTACATCAGGAACTGCAAGCAGACGTGTGAACAGTAACGACAGTAGGAATTATTTAACACCCAGTTGGGTTAGATGATGTGTGTAGGAAGGAACTGCAGATGCTGGTTTAAACCGAAGATAAACACCAAAAGCTGGAGTAACTCAGCGGGTCAGGCAGCATCTCTGGAGAACATGGATAGGTGACGTTTCAGGTCTGGAAATTCTTTGGACTGCCTAACCTAAAGCTAAATAAACCTAAACCATCCACATTGAAGCAATGGCCAAGAAAGCATAGCAACGCCTCTACTTCCTTAGAAGGGTTGGGAATTTCGGCATGTCCCCAACAATTGACAATAGGTGCAGGAGGAGGCCATTCGGCCCTTCGAGCCAGCACCGCCATTCAATGTGATCATGGCTGATCATTCTCAATCAGTACCCCGTTCCTGCCTTCTCCCCATACCCCCTGACTCCGCTATCCTTAAGAGCTCTATCTAGCTCTCTCTTGAATGCATTCAGAGAATTGACCTCCACTGCCCTCTGAGGCAGAGAATTCCACAGATTCACAACTCTCTGACTGAAGGTTCCTTCTCACCTCAGTTTTAAATGGCCTACCCCTTCATTCTTAGACTGGCCCCTGGTTCTGGACACGTTGTCCCTCTTTCTCTTTCCCTCCCTCCCCCTTTCTTCCTTTCCCTCCTTCCCACTCTCTCTCCCTCCCCCTCTTTCCCTCTCTCCCCCCCTCCCTCCATCTCCCCCTCCCTCCCTCTCTCCCCCCTCCCCCTCTCCCTCTCTCTCTCCCCCTCCCTCTCCCCCCCCCCCTCCCTCTCTCTCTCCTCCCTCTCTCCCTCCCCCCCCTCTCCCTCCCCCCTTCTCCCTCCCTCCCTCTCCCTCCCCCCTCTCCCTCCCTCACTGACCGGCATCCGAGGAAGACGTGGTTGGCCCAGGCCATGGAGAGGGCGAGCAGGCGGTCGGTGCGGGGCCCGGCCCGGGGCGGGAGGTCGGGATCGGGGTCAGGCTCATCCTCCTCGCCGTCGCCACTGTCCGCCGCCGCCGCCGGCAGGTTGTTGATTATGAAGCGGCGCCGCGCCTCCCAGTGCCGCTGGTTCTCGCTGCCGCCCCGATGAAGCGGCGCCGCGCCTCCCAGTGCCGCTGGTTCTCGCTGCCGCCCCGCAGCGCCTCGAGCCAGGCCGCCAGCACCGGCCGCTCCTGCAGCAGCTCCGCCGTGTCCGTGTCCGCCGCCATCTTGGACACCGGCGCCCCCGGCGCACAGGAGGGGGAACTACAGGTGGCAACGACAGCGCCCCCGGCGCACAGGAGGGGGAACTACAGGTGGCAAACAGCGACACCAGCGCCCAGGAGGGGGAACTGCAGGCGGGCAACAGCGCCACTAGCGCACAGGAGGGGGAACTACACGCGGCAACGACAGCGCCCCCGGCGCACAGGAGGGGGAACTACTGGCGGGAACGACAGCGACACTAACGCACAGGAGGGGGAACTACAGGTGGCAAATAGCGCCACTAGCGTACAGGAGGGGGAACTACAGGTGGCAAATAGCGCCACTAGCGTCCAGGAGGGGGAACCACAGGCGGCAGCCAGCGTCCCCGGCGCACAGGAGGGGGAACTACATGCGGGCAACGACAGCGACACTAGCGCACAGGAGGGGGAACTACCGGCGGCAACGATAGCGACACTAGCGCACAGGAGGGGGAACTACATGCGGGCAACGACAGCGACACTAGCGCACAGGAGGGGGAACTACCGGCGGCAACGATAGCGACACTAGCGCACAGGAGGGGGAACTACAGGCGGCAACGACAGCGCATCCAGCGCACAGGAGGGGGATCTACAGGCAGCAACATCAGCGCCCCCGGCGCACAGGAGGGGGAACTGCACGCGGCAACGACAGCGCCCCCAGCGCACAGGAGGGAGAGCTACAGGCGACAGCGACACCAGCGCACAGGAGGTGGAACTACAAGCGACAGCGACACTAGCGCCCAGGAGGGGGAACTACACGCGGGCAGCGATAGCGCCCCCGGCGCACAGGAGGGGGAACTACAGGAGGCCACGATAGCGCCCCCAGCGCACAGGACGGGGAAACTACACGCGGGCAACGACAACGCCCCCGGCGCACAGGAGGGCGAACTACTGGCGGCAACGTCAGCGACACCAGCGCACAGGAGGGGGAACTACAGGCGACAGCGACACTCGCGCACAGGAGCTGGTCTCTGGAACAAGCTGACAGGTGCAGTAACTACAGGTGGGAACCACCACCACTAACACTTACATTGATCAAACCCTCTCCTTCGACAAACACAGCACAAAGACAGCCTTCTTCCACCTCAAAAACATTGGCCATCCCTCTCCTCCACAGCTGCAGAAACCCTCATCCACCCCTTCATCACCTCCCGTCTGGACTACTGCAACAGCCTCCCTCCTCTATGGCGCACCCTCAAAAATCATCAGTAAACTTCAATACATTCAAAACTCCGCTGCCCGTCTACTCACCCACACCCCGATCCGTGACCATATCACCCCCGTCCTTTACAAACTCCACTGGCTCCCCATCCCCCAGAGAATCCAGTACAAAATCCTCCTCATAACCTACAAAGCCCTCCATAACCTGGCCCCATCCTACCTGACCGACCTCCTCCACAGGCACACTCCCACCTGCACCCTCCGCTCTGCTGCTGCCAATCTCCTATCCCCCCACATCCGGACCAAACTCAGATCCTGGGGGGACAGGGCTTTCTCCATCGCTGCTCCCACCCTAAGGAACTCACTACCCCAAACCGTTAGAGACTCCCCCACACTCACCACATTCAAAACATCACTGAAGTCTCACCTGTTCAGTACTGCCTTCAACCACTGAAGGTCACCTCACCTTCTGTCTCCTTTCTCTGTTCGTTTACTTATTTATCTATTTATTCACTTCCCTATGTTCTCTAAATCCCTGTAAAGCGTCTTTGAGTATATGAAAAGCGTTATATAAATGTAATGCATTATTATTATTATTATTATTACATGATAAGGGAGTAATGTTTAGTGCAAGGTAAAGCCAGCAAAGTCCGATCAAGGATAGTCCGATGGTCACCAATGAGGTAGGTGGTAGCTCAGGACCGCTCTCTGGTTGTGGTAGGATGGTTCAGTTGCCTGATAACAGCCGGGAAGAAACTGTCCCTGAATCTGGAGGTGTGCGTTTTCACACTTCTGTACCTCTTGCCCGATGGGAGAGGGGAGAAGAGGGAGTGGCCGGGGTGAGACTGGTCCTTGATTATGCTGCTGGCCTTGCCGAGGCAGCGTGAGGTGTAGATGGAGTCAATGGAAGGGAGGTAGACACAAAATGCTGGAGTAACTCAGCGGGTCAGGCAGCATCTCTGGAGAAAAGGAATAGATGACGTTTCGGGTCGAGACCCTTCATCAGACCCTATTCACCTGTCCATGTTCTCCAGAGATGCTGCCTGACCCACTGAGTTACTCCATCTTCAGTGTGAATCAGCATCTGCAGTTCCTGCGTACTGACGGTTGAATACTCTTGACTAGTCTCTGTTATCACATCAAAAAAAGGCAAACATCTTCGGACTTCAAAAACATATTTTTAATCAATCGTCGGAACATGTGGAAAAGTGCTGAGACTACAGAACAACGTGAAGGTTTACTTGCAGACTAACAGGTGAAATACAGGTGATACAGAATGAAGGCCACAGACTTAGGGCAACATTTTTGGAGAGCTAGTTCAGTTCTGAGCATTTGAAAACAAGTAACTTCCAAGAGTCGATAAGAGTGTGGTATTCATTGCCACAGGTGGCCGTGGACGCCAAGGCGTTGGGTATTTTTAAGGTGGATAGTGACTGGTTTAGTTTAGAGATACAGTTAGCCTCCTTTTGCTCTGGTACTTTATTTTATTCTTCACATGTTTAAACTATAATGTTTTATTCTTAACGTTTTATCTTTTATTCTTAATTGTTTACTGTATGTTCGTGTTGTTACTTGCGAGCAAAGCACCAAGGCACATTCCTTGTATGTGTACATACTTGGCCAATAAAATGTATTAAATTCAGTTCAATTCAATTCAATTCAACAGGCCCTTCGGCCCACCGAGTCCACACCGAGCAGCGATCCCCGCACATAAACACCATCCCACACACACTAGTGACAATTTACATTTATAATTAACCTTGGCTTGGTATAAATGTAAATTGTCACTAGTGTGTGTAGGATAGTGACCCACGCGACTTTGGAGTGCGGGAGGCAACCAAAAGATCTCGGAGAAAACCCACGCAGTCACATGGTTAAAAACTCCGTACAGACAGCACCCGTAGTCGGGATTGAACCCGGGTCTCTGGCGCTGTGAGGCAGCAACTCTACCTCTGTGCCACCATGCCGCCCTTCAAGGTTCTTGATTAGTAAGAGTGTCAGGGGTTATGGGGAGATGGCAGGAGAATGGGGTTAAAAGGCGAAGATAGATCGGCCATGATTGAATGGCGGAGTAGACTTGATGAGCCGAATGGCATAATTCTGCTCCGAGAACGTATGAACTATAAAACCAAGGAACTGACTTCATTCAAGGACATTTTTCGGTAAGACTACACTGTCGCATTAAGCACACATCTCTGTATTCTCACATTTGTACACTCGTTTAAATGCCATTCAATATGAAAGATAAAATACCCATGTCAGTTTATGTTTTTTCATTTTTGTGCAAAACAAAACACAGCATTAGAATCACTATCATTAGTACAATGATTTAATGTTTTATATTATATTAGTGAGCAAATGGAAAGAAATAAATTATCAGCATTTCTATACATATATAAAAAAAGATTTTTTATAAAATTGTGCCTCAACAAAAAAATATAAATGTCATAGACAAATTTAATATGATTGATTTTCCTTATTAAAATTCATAACAATCTTACTTTTGTGGAATAAAACTAATCTAGTTCATAAATCAAGAATAGAAAATCCTGCTTTTTTTTTCACTGTTAATGGTTCGAGGGTCAACCATTAAGTCCCACAATGTATACAGAGATGGAGAGTTATTATAGGAGTGTCTTAAAAGATTTGCAGTCTTTGTCTGAATCATTATTTATTTGCAGTTATTCCACTCGGTCTACACGGAATATATACGGTACAAACTAACACGGATATAATGTCTCTGCCTCAGAAGGCAGTGGAAGCCAATTCTCTGAATGTATTCAAGAGAGAACTAGATAGAGCTTTTAAGGATAGCGGAGTCAGGGGGTATGGGGAGAAGGCAGGAACGGGGTACTGATTGAGAATGATCAGCCATGATCACATTGAATGGCGGTGCTGGCTCGAAGGGCCGAATTGTCTCCTCCTGCATCCAGCTTGTCCAGCCCTTTTATAATTTTATATACGTTTCTATAAGATCCCCTCTCACCCTTCTAAATTCCAGTGAATACAAGCCCAGTCTTTCCAATCATTCCTCATATGACAGTCCCGCCATTCCAGGGATTAACCTTGTGAATCTAGTGGGAGAGTCTAGGACCAGCAGGGACAGCCTTGGAATAAAATGGCGTGTCTTTAGAATGGTGATGAGGAGGAATTTCTTTCGTCAGAGGGTGGTGAATCTGTGGAGCTCGTTGCCACAGATGGCTATGGAGGCCGTCATTGGGAATTTTTGAAACGGAGATGATGAGGTTCTTGATTAGGAATGGCGTCAGAGGTTATGGGAAGAATGCGGGAGAACCGGGTTGAGGGGGAAAGTTAGATCAGCCGTGATTGAATGGTGGAATAGACTCGATGGGCTGAATAGCCTAATTCCGCTCCTATGTCTGATGATGCTATGGTCTTATAGGAAAGGATTAGACGGATTTGAGTCAAACGCAGGCAGGTGGGACTTGTGCAGATGAGGTATGTTGGTCGGCATGGGTAAGATGGGCCGAAGGGCCTGTTTCCACACTGTACAACTCTATGACTATCAGTGGAAAATGAGATGAAATTCCTCGCATTTTTGGCTCAATTAATTATTTTTCATTCAGTATTCTGCGATTATATTCAGCTGCTCTCATGAAAATAATTCTCTGTCTGATTGTGCCAACTGCAGTAGTGATTAAAAAAATATCTGAAAATGTCCAGAACTGAACTTTACAGAACAAAACATAAATAGATTTGTAATAAATAAACAGGATGCTTCAAAGGTGAAACTCTAAGAATATCATTGTAAATAGTTTTTTACATTTATATACACACGTGCACACACACAAGTAGGGGTGCCAACTATCTCACTCCCAAATAAGGGACAAGGTGACGTCACCGCCCCGCGCCCCACGCGACCTCACCCAGCCAGCGGCCATGTGCTCCCGCTCCA
Organism: Rhinoraja longicauda; assembly: GCF_053455715.1. Taxonomy (NCBI): domain Eukaryota; kingdom Metazoa; phylum Chordata; class Chondrichthyes; order Rajiformes; family Arhynchobatidae; genus Rhinoraja; species Rhinoraja longicauda. Next base: position 94,322,284 of record NC_135955.1, on the reverse strand, counting down.
CCAATGGTGGCCGCCTGGGCCGGGAGGCGGGCTGCTACGCAACCTCCATTAGGCAGCGCCCAGGCCTCCGGGCCTACGCTGTCTGAACCTACTGTTCGGAAGGTAGGCACAGATTTTAACCAGCATCTGCAGTTTTTTTCCTACTACCCTGTCCGGACCTACACTGTCCGTGTCTACAGCGACCCCCGGGCCTAATACGGGACAAGGGTGGTCCCGTACGGGACAAGCCAATTTAGTCCAAAATACGGGATGTCCCGGCTAATACGGGACAGTTGGCGACCCTACGCCCAAGACATACACACGCTGAAACAATATACTTCATTTAGTTCCACGTTAAATAGTCACAGAATTTCCAGCTTAAAGTTGACCATGTTGGTGGTTCGGTCAAATACAAATGAAGAATGACCTTAGTACTAAAGCAGTGTCGACATGAGAGAGGGAGAGAACACCAGGACAACATCAGGAGGCACAGCCTAAGGTGAATTTTAATTACGCACAATCTTCACAAAAAAACAGGTTAAGTGGACCACTGAGTATGATGAACACAAACAGTCCTCTTTTGGGAACTCAGATGCCCAGGAACAAAGGAATTCATGTTCATAAGTTATAGGAGCAGAATTAGGCCATTCGGCCCATCAGGTCTACTCCACCATTCAAAGATGGCTGATCTATCTCTCCCTCTCAACCCCATTCTCCTGCCTTCTCCCCATAACCCCTGACACCCGTACTAATCAAGAATCTCCCCTGCCTTCTCCCCATAACCCCTGACACCCGTACTAATCAAGAATCTATCTATCTCAGCCTTAAAAATATCCACTGACTTGGCCTCCACAGCCTTCTGTGCAATGAATTCCACAGATTCACCGCCCTCTGACTAAAGAAATTCCTCCTCATTTCCTTTCTAAAGGTACGTCCTTTTATTCTGAGGCTATGGCCTCTGGTCCTGGACTCTCCCACCAATTCATTGTCACAGACGTCTTTGGAGGCCAAGTCATTGGGTATTTTTAAAGCAGAGATAGATAGGTTCTTGCTGAAGAGGCACAAAAAGCTGAAGTAACTCAGTGGGACAGGCAGCATCTCTGAATAGAAGGAATGGGTGACATCTTGTGTTGAGACCATTCAGTCTTCTTGGTTAGTAAGGACATAGGGAGAAGGCAGGTGAATGGGGTTGATTGGGTTAACATATGATGAGCGTTTGTCGGCACTGGGCCTGTACTCACTGGAGTTTAGAAGGATGAGGGGGGAAACCTCGTTGAAACGTACAGAATAGTGAAAGGCCTGGATAGAGTGGATGTGGAGAGGATGTTTCCACTAGTGGGAGAGTCTAGGACCAGAGGGCACAGCCTCAGAATAAAAGGACGTACCTTTTGAAAGGAGATGAGGAGGAATTTCTTTAGCCAGAGGGTGGTGAATCCGTGGAATTCATTGCCACAAAATGGCTCTGGAGGTCGTCGTTGGATATTTTTAAGGCGGATTCTTGATTAGTACGTGTGTCAGGGGTTATGGGGAGAAGGCAGGAGAATGGGGTTGAGAGGGAAAGATTGATCAGCCATGATTGAATTGTAGAATTCTTGCTATTGAGGGCGTGCAGCGTACGTTTACTAGGTTAATTCCCGGAATGGCGGGACTGTCATATGTTGAAAGACTGGAGCGACTAGGCTTGTATACACTGGAATTTAGAAGGATGAGAGGGGATCTTATCGAAACGTATAAGATTATTAAGGGGTTGGACACTTTAGAGGCAGGAAAAATGTTCCCAATGTTGGGAGAGTCCAGAACCAGGGGCCACAGTTTAAGAATAAGGGGTAGGCCATTTAGAACGGAGATGAGGAAAAACTTTTTCAGTCAGAGAGTTGTGAATCTGTGGAATTCTCTGCCTCAGAAGGCAGTGGAGGCCAATTCACTGAATGCATTCAAGAGAGAGCTAGATAGAGCTCTTAAGGATAGCGGAGTCAGGGGGTATGGGGAGAAGGCAGGAACGGGGTACTGATTGAGAATGATCAGCCCTAATTACATTGAATGGCGGTGCTGGCTCGAAGGCCCTGAATGGCCTCCTCCTGCCTATTGTCTATTGTCTAGAGTTGACTTGATGGGCCGAATGGTCTAATTCTGCTCCTAATGTTTTATGGAGATTACAGAGTGGTGAACACTGCCCGGTCTATCGCCAGCAGCTGTTTTATCTCCATCTGCATGCAGTGTAGGGAAAAGAGAGTAAAATAGCAATTGTTTCCCTTAGCAACCGGCTGGCCACTAATGGACAAGCAAACTGAAGAAACCCATCTACAGCCGCAGCCTGACAACAACCAGAGGGACAGTGATTGCTGCCCTGCTTGGGGATTGAGAATGATCAGCCATGATCACATTGAATGGTGGTCCTGGCTCGAAGGACCGAATGGCCTACTCCTGCACCTATTGTCTATAAGAGAGCAAAGGTACTGACCTCCCCACCATCGGAGGGATCTAGAGAGTCGCTGCCTCAAAAAGGCAGCCAGCATCGTCAGAGACCCACACCACCCAGGCCACACTCATCTCACACCTGCCATCGGGAAGAAGGTGCAGGAACCTGAAAATTGTAACGTCCAGGTTCAGGAACAGCATCGTCCCTACAACCATTGAACACTACACAACACTAACCCCAAATATGGCCTGTCTTTGGTGAACTGACGAGTTTTGCCTTTTGGTACTGTTATAGGGGTTTAGTTTAGTTTAGTTTAGAGATACAGCGCGGAAACAGGCCCTTTCGGCCCACCGGGTCCGCACCGACCAGCGATCCCCACACACTAACACTATCCTACACATACTAGGGACAATTTTTACATTTGCCAAGCCAATTGACCTACAAACCTGCACGTCTTTGGAGTGTGGGAGGAACGGAGATCTCGGAGGAAACCCACGCAGGTCACGGGGAGAACGTACAAACTGGTTGCTGGTTTGCATTGAAGATAGACACAAAATGCTGGAGTAACTCAGCGGGACAGGCAGCATCTCTGGAGAAATTGAATAAGTGATATTTTGGGTCATCAGAAGGGGAAACTAGAGATATGAAGAGGTACAAAGGGGTGATCTTATAAAGGTGTGTAAAATAATGAGAGGAATAGATTGGGTAGACGCACAGAGTCTCCTTGCCCAGAGTAGGGGAATCGAGAACCAGAGGACATCGTTTTAAGGGGGGAAAAGAGTTAATAGGAACCTGAGGGGTATCTTTTCCTCACAGAGGGTGGTGGGTGTATGGAACGAGCTGCCGGAGGAGGTAGTTGAGGTAGGGACTATCACAAAGTTTAAAAAACATTTGGACAGATTTGTGGATCGGAAATGTTTAGAGGGATATGGGCCAAACGCAGGCAGGCGGGACTAGTGTAGACGGCTCATGTTGGTCAGCCTGGCCAATTTGGGCTGAACGGCCTGTTTCTACGCTGTGTGACTCTGTGGCTCTCGAACAGCCTCATACCTAGGGGTGCCAACAATCTCACTCCTAAATAAGGGACAAGGTGATGTCACCGCCCCGTGCCCCACGTGACCTCACCTAGCCAGCGGCCACGTGTTCCCGCTCCACCAATGGCGGCCACCCGGGCCGAGAGGCGGATTGCTACGCATTCTCCGCTGGGCGGCGCCCGGGCCTTTCGGGCCTACACTGTCCGGGCCTACAGTGTCCGGGCCTACACTGTTCGGGCCTACAGTGTCCGGGCCAACACTGTCTGGGCCAACACTGTCTGGGCCTACAGTGCCCCCTGGGCCTAATACGGGACAAGGGCGATCCCGTGCAGGATAAACCAATTTAGCCCAAAGTACGGGATGTCCCGGCTAATACGGGACAGTTGGCAACACTACACACACCCCTTGTACAAAAATAACCCATGGCTCACAGCTCACAGCTCACAATAGCAGTGTAGAAACAAGGAACTGCAGATGCTGGTTTAACAAGGAAAGGCACAAAGTGCTGGAGTATCTCAACGGGTCAGACAGCATCTGTGGAGAACATGGATTGGTGACATTTCGGGTTGGGACCCTTCTCCTGATCTGAAATGTCACCGATCCATGTTCCCCAGGGTTGCTACTTGACCTGGTGGCACACGATCACAGTCTAATCTTATACAAACATGACAAAGCCAAACATAAAATATCTTCTGTTGACTGGGAGAGGTGAAGGGAGGGCAACTAAGCAGAGGTTGGGGGGGGGAATTTTTCTTCCAAAATCTAGCGCTGTTCAACAGAATACAGTTTTTCCATACCGTCTCCATTCTCATTCCTTTCTTCACTCCAAACATTACACACGAACTGTACAAAATGAGCACAAACGCTTTAGAATTATACCACAGCTCCACCACTGATTTTCCAGCGTCCTTGGTTCCAGAGTCTTTCGGGATTATCCGTGTTGCCGGACCGACAGTTCGCGGCCTCCGAGAGGAGTCCCATCGGTGCCGGAACGTTCCGCCTAGGCCGCCGAGGGAGGGACCGAGATACCGGAACGTTCTGGGAAGTCGGGATATGGGAACGGATCTGCCGGCTCTGGCCGTTCCAGAGTCCCGGCCGCAGGGAGGCAGATTCCACCCGCCGATCGGCCTCGGAAGTCCCGATGAGGTCAGGATCAGCCGCCTCTCCTGGCCTGGGCGCCACGTTTTCGGATTTCCAGCGCGCGCTCATAATTTTGTCCGGATTAAAGGAGGTGGCCTTGTTTTTTTTTCTGTCACAGAAAAAAAAACCTTCTCTTTTTACTTACAGAGGTATTCAATTGCAATGAATTTACAAATGTTTTACACCTATCACGTTAGAACGCTGGGAAAGACTTTTAGCCAGCTTATCAAAATCCGCTAAAATGTTGAAGAATACTTGGTAATCCGAACAATAATCTCATCAGACATCATCGGCAGGTAGGGACGGAACACTGATCTTTGTTCTCGTGAAGAACGCCATCTTCTCCCTGCAATTAACAAGCGAAACAATTGTTGAATTTGTCCGGGCAACTGTGGGGACAATATTATTGTACGGGTGTGTGAGGCATGGACACTCACAAAGAAACATAGAAAATAGGTGAAGGAGGAGGCCATTTGGCCCTTCGAGCCAGCACCGCCATTCATTGTGATCATGGCTGATCGTCCACAATCAATAACCCGTGCCTGCCTTCTCCCCATATCCCTTGATTCCACTAACCCTAGAGCTCTATCTAACTCTCTCTTAAATACATCCAGTGATTTGGCCTCCACTGCCTTCTGTGGCAGAGAATTCCACAAACTCACAACTCTCTGGGTGAAAAAGTTCCTTCTCACCTCAGTTTTAAATGGCCTCCCCTTTATTCTTAGACTGTGGCCCCTGGTTCTGGACACCCCCAACATTGGGAACATTTTTCCTGCATCTAGCTTGTCCAGTCCTTTTATAATTTTATATGTTTCTATAAGATATAAAATATAAAATTAACATGTAAAATTAATTTCGAGCACTGTCCAAGTCTCTCGGTGGGGTCTACACCCGAATGCTCAGACAAGTACAAAATGTCAGGTGGAGGGCCCACACCACCAAGGCCCAGCTCTACGGGGAGATTCCACCTCTGACCGAGAAGATCAGGTGGAGAAGGATGAGGCTCGCTGGTTGTTGCCACCGCCGTCCAGAAACACCAGCAAACAAGGTTGTGCTGTGGGAACCCACCCATGGAAGACGGAACCCGGGCCCACCAAACAAGACCATGCTGGAGACGTTGATGGAAGACGCGTACGTAGAGACAAAAGGGGAGCTGGCCAGCTGTACGGTGGACAGAGATATGTGGGGCGTCCATCACCGTGCCCGTCGCAAACCAGCGCCACTGGGTCATAGAAACATAGAAAATAGGTGCAGGAATAGGCCATTCGGCCCTTCGAGCCTGTACCGCCATTCACTATGATCATGGCTGACCATCCAGCTCAGTAACCTGTACCTGCCTTCTCTCCATACCCCCTGATCCCTTTAGCCACAAGGGCCACATCTAACTCCCTCTTAAATATAGCCAATGAACTGGCCTCATCTACCTTCTGTGGCAGAGAATTCCACAGACTCACCACAGACTCGCTAATGTTCTCAACAATTTTAAATTTAAAAAAAAATTAAATAAGTTCTAGGAGCAGAATTAGACCATTCGGCCCAGCAAGTCTATAGACAATAGACAATAGGTGCAGGAGAAGGCCATTCGGCCCTTCGAGCCAGCACCGCCATTCAATGTGATCATGGCTGATCATTCTCAATCAGTACCCCGTTCCTGCCTTCTCCCCATACCCCCTGACTCCACTATCCTTAAGAGCTCTATCTAGCTCTCTCTTGAATGCGTTCAGAGAATTGGCCTCCACTGCCTTCTGAGGTAGAGAATTCCACAGATTCACAACTCTCTGACTGAAAAAGTTTTTCCTCATCTCAGTTCTAAATGGCCTACCCCTTATTCTTAAACTGTGGCCCTTTGTTCTGAACTCCCCCAACATTGGGAACATGTTTCCTGCCTCTACTACACCATTCAATCGTGGCTGATCTATCTCTCACTCCTAACCCCATTCTCCTGCCTGCTCCCCATAACCCCTGACACCCGCACTAATCAAGAATCTATCTATCCATCTCTGCCGTAAAAATATCCGCTGACTTGGCCTCCACAGCCTTCTGTGGCAAAGAATCCCACAGATTCACCACCCTCTGACTAAAGAAATTCCTCCTCATCTCCTTCCTAAAGGAACGTCCTTTTATTCTGAGGCTGTGACCTCTGGTCCTAGACTCTCCCACCAGTGGAAACATCCTCTCCACATCCACCCTCTCCAGGTTTAGGGTAGGGGCAAGGTGGAGACGCACCTGAACGTGTGGACTTGCAGCGGCTCCTTGTGACTCTGTTCGCGGAGTTTGCACACCTCTTTCGTTGCCTGCCTCATCATCTTCCCAATCTTCCACTCCTTCCTCTGGTCTTCTTTACTCTGGTCAGACTGAGGCAATCACATTCATTGCACAGTTCAGATTCAGTACAGTTTATTGTCGCGTGCACCGAGGTGCAGTGAAAAGCTTTTGTCGCGTGCTAACCGGTCAGTGGAAAGACAGAAAGCCCAGTGAAAAAGTTGTGTAGGAAAATAACTGCAGATGCTGGTACAAATCGAAGGTATCACAAAATGCTGGAGCAAAACTCAGCAATAGACAATAGGTGCAGATTTAGAGATACAGCACGGAAACAGGCCCTTCGGCCCACCGAGTCCGCGCTGCCCAGCGATCCCCGCACACTAACACTATCCTACACACACTAGGGACAATTTTTACATTTACCCAGTCAATTAACCTACATACCTGTACGTCTTTGGAGTGTGGGAGGAAACCGAAGATCTCAGAGAAAACCCACGCTTGTCACGGGGAGAACGTACAAACTCCGTCCAGACGGCGCCCGTAGTCAGGACCGAACCTTAGTCTCCGGCGCTGCATTCGCTGTAAGGCAGCAACTCAACCGCTGCGCCACCGTGCCGCCCACCAGGTCAGGCAGCATCTCGGAGAGAGGGAATGGGTGACGTTTCGGGTCTGAAGAAGGGTCTCGACCCAAAACGTCACCCATTCCCTCTCTCCTAGATGCTGCCTGACCCGCTGAGTTACTCCAGCATTTTGTGATACCTAACGAGTAAAAAATGCCATTGTTCTGTTTCGGTACCAATGACAATAACACACACTTGACCATTCAGTTCAGTTCCGTTTGTTGTCAAGTGCACCGAGGTACAGTGAAAAGCTTTTGTTGCGTGCTAACCAGCCAGCGGAAAGACAAGTGTGTAGGGTAAAAAAACTGCAGATGCTGGTTAAAATCGAAGATAGACACAAAATGCTGGAGTAACTCAGCGGGTCAGGCAGCACCTTGGCGGGAGAGAACGACCCGAAACGTCACCCATTCCTTCTTCCCCGAGATGCTGCCTGACCCGCTGAGTTACTCCAGCATTTTGTGTCTACCAGTGGAAAGACAATACATGTTTACAATCGGTCCATCCACAGTGTTGCAGATACAGGATTAAGGGAATAACGTGAGTAACGTTTATAGGTGCAGGAGGAGGCCATTCGGCCCTTCGAGCCAGCACCGCCATTCAATGTGACCATGGCTGATCATTCTCAATCAGTACCCTGTTCCTGCCCTCTCCCCATACCCCCTGACTCCACTATCCTTAAGAGCTCTATCTAGCTCTCTCTTGAAAGCATCCAGAGAATTGGCCTCCACTGCCTTCTGAGGCAGAGAATTCCACAGATTTTCAACTCTCTGACTAAAAAAGTTTTTGTTTTTTTATGTTTAGTGCAAGATAAAGCCAGTAAAGATAGCCCACGAGGGTCTCCTTGACTATTAGAACATGAAATTTTACGGCACGTTCAGTTCAGTTCAGTTTATTGTCCCCTGTACCGAGGTACAGTGAAAAGCTTTTGTTGCGTGCTAACCAGTCAGAGGAAAGACAATGTTCACCACTGGATTTTGAAACAACATGCTCGAACAAAAGGTTAATCAGGGCTTGTAGATTAATACATCTTCGCAGGCATGAAGGGTCTAGACCCAAAACATCACCTATTCTTTTTCTCCCGAGATGCTGCCTGACCCACTGTATCGTCAAGTATTAACCATGTACTGTCTTTCGGCTGACTGATTAGCACACAACAAAACCTTTTCACTGAACTTTTCACTGTCCACACGACAATAAACGAAACTGAACTAAATCACTGAGTTACTCCAATACTTTGTGTGCCTCTAAATTAAACTAAACTGAACTAAACTGAGTAGGAATAAAATTGCAGATGCTGGTTTAAATCGAAGGTAGACACAAAATGCTGGAGTAACTCAGCGGGTCAGGCAGCATCTCGGGAGAGATGGAATTTAGAAGATTGAGGGGGGATGTTATAGAAACTTACAAAATTCTTAAGGGGTTGGACAGGCTAGATGCAGGAAGATTGTTCCCGATGTTGGGGAAGTCCAGAACCAGGGGTCACAGCTTAAGGATAAGGGGGAAGTCTTTTAGGACCGAGATGAGAACGTTTTTTTTCACACAGAGAGTGGTGAATCTGTGGAATTCTCTGCCACGGAAGGTAGTTGAGGCCAGTTCATTGGCTATATTTAAGAGGGAGTTAGATGTGGCCTTTGTGGCTAAAGGGATCAGGGGGTATGGAGAGAAGGCAGGTACGGGATACTGAGTTGGATGATCAGCCATGATCATATTGAATGGCGGTGCAGGCTCGAAGGGCCGAATGGCCTACTCCTGCACCTATTTTCTATGTTTCTATGGAATGGGTGACGTTTCGGGTCGAGACCCTTCTTCAGACTGATGTCAGGGGAGGGGGGGGGGGGGGGGGGCGGGACAAAGAAAGAAACTAAACTGAACTGTTCCTGTGTTGTATTGTTCTGTGTTCTGTGTTTGTGATCCTTTTGTGTGAAGTAGTATCTGCAGTTCCTTGTTTAGTTTAGTTTAGTTTATTGACACGTGTACCCGAGATAGAGCGAAAAGCTTTACGATACGATAGAACTTTATTTATCCCAACAGTCACTTAGAAGGATGAAAGGGGATATTATAGAGACGTATAAAATTATAAAAGGACTGGACAAGCTAGATGCAGGAAAAATGTTCCCAATGTTGGGGGAGTCCAGAACCAAGGGCCACACAGTCTAAGAATAAAGGGGAGGCCATTTAAAACTGAGGTGAGAAGAATCGTTTTCACCCAGAGTTGTGAATTTGTGGAATTCTCTGCCACAGAGGGCAGTGGAGGCCGATTCACTGGATGAATTTAAAAGAGAGTTAGATAGAGCTCTAGGGGCTAGCGGAATCAAGGGATATGGGGAGAAGGCAGGCACGGGTTACTGATTGTGGACGATCAACCATGATCACAATGAATGGGGTTCCTTGTTTCTCCATCCTACAGCGGGATATATGGGCGTCATGGTGGCGCAGCTGTAGAGTTGCTGCCTTACAGCGCTTGCAGCGCCAGAGACCCAGGTTCTGTCCTGACTACGGGCGCCGTCTGTACGGAGTTTGTACGTTCTCCCCGTGACCTGCGTGGGTTTTCTCTGAGATCTTCGGTTTCCTCCCACACTCCAAAGACGTTGCAGGTTTGTAGGTTAATTGGCTTGGTGTAAGTGTAAATTGTCCCTAGTGTGTGTGGGATAGTGTTAGTGTGCGGGGATCGCTGGTCGGCGCGGACTCGGTGGGCTGAAGGGCCTGTTTCCGCGCTATATCTCTAAAACCAAAAACAATAAAATAAATGCATACCAGTTTCTCTGCTTGTTGTAGAAGCTTCTGGAACCTTCCGTCCTCCAGCGCCCAGGCGGGTAGCTTGGTCCCCCCCTTCGCTTTCACCTCCTCCAACTGGGTCTGCAGTTCCCTGAGCCGCCGTAGATCCTCGTTCAGTCGCCACTGCCGCGTTAGCGAGGCTTGGAGGTCCAGCTCCAGGTCCAGGGAGGTGCGGACCGGAGGCTCGGCCATCCTCCTCACCAGGGGCTGGCACAGAGGCTGTGGCACAACGTCAGAGTTACGTCAAGCAACGCATCTCAGGTGGGAATCTACCCCCTCTCCCCTTCCCCCATCCCTTTCCACCTGCACAGGGACTATCTCAACGTTTAAGCAGGGACTATCTCAACGTTTATAGACAATAGACAATAGGTGCAGGAGGAGGCCATTCGGCCCTTCGAGCCAGCACCCCCATTCAATGTGATCATGGCTGATCATTCTCAATCAGTACCCCGTTCCTGCCTTCTCCCCATACCCCCTGTTTAAACAGGCACTATCACAACGTTTAAACAGGGACTATCGAAACATTTAAGCAGGGACTATCTCAACGTTTAAACAAGGACTATCTCAACGTTTAAGCAGGGACTATCACAATGTTTAAGCAGGGACTATCACAGGGGGGGAGAGGTGGGGGAATGGGGGGGAGAGGGGAGGGGGGAGTGGGGGGAGAGGGGAGTGGGGGTGGGAGAGGGGAGGGGGGAGTGGGGGGGAGAGGGGAGTGGGAGAGGGGAGGGGGGGATGAGAGGAGAGGGGGGAGTGGGGGGGAGAGGGATGTGGGGGGTGGGAGAGGGAGAAAGAGGGTGCTGCACCAATGCAGGAGAGGTTTGGGCCCAACGGGTCAACTTGGTCTAGTATAACAATAAAACACTCAGTAATACACTGGTCCCCAAGAAGGTTCTCAATGCTCTGCTCCATGTAATGGTTCACAAAGCATTGCCCAGACTTACCCTTTTAACTCTCAGACTCCGTCGCTGCTTGGCGTTGCGTACAAAAGGCGATCTTCTGGCCAACGTCGAGCTGTCACTGTCACTGCGGTTCAACTATTGATAAAGAGAAACAAGAACGGATTAAAGTTCAATCGAAGATCGCATCCGCCGTGAACATCATCCGCAGGGCGGCACGGTGGTGCAGCGATAGAGTCGCTGCCTCACATCGCCAGAGACCCGGGTTCCATCCCGACTACGGGTGCTGTCTGTACGGAGTTTGTACGTTCTCCCCGTGACCTGCGTGGGTTTTGTCCGGGCGCTCCGGTTTCCTCCCACACTCCAAAGACGTGCAGGTTTGTTGGTTAATTGGCTTCGGTAATTAAAATTTATCCCTGGTGGTGGTTTGGATAGAGCTATTGTACCGGGCGATCGCCGGTCGGTGTGGACTCGGTGGGTTGAAGGGTCAGTTTCTACAATGAAGTCTGATTAAAGAGAGTCTGGGGGTCTCCAATGAGGTGGGTAGATAGTAGGAATCAAAAAACATCAGCTGCTGGTTTAATTCGAAGGTAGACACAAAATGTTGGAGTAACTCAGCGGGTCAGGAAGCATCCCGGGAGAGAAGAGTCTCGACCCGAAACGTCACCCATTCCTTCTCTCCCGAGATGCTGCCTGTCCCGCTGAGTTACTCCATCTTTTTGTGTCTACATTCGATTTAAACCAGCAGCTGCAGTTTTATTCCTCCAGCGGCAAGATTATATATGATTACAATCGATCCAGTCACAGTGTATAGATTTACAGTGCATCGAGACCCTTCATCAGTTCAGTTTAGTCCATTGTCTCGTGTACCGAGGTACAGTGAAAAGCTTTTGTTGCGTGCTAACCAGTCAGCGGAAAGACAGTACATGATTGCAATCGAACCGTACAGATACATGATAAGGGAATGACGTTTAGTGCAAGGTAAAGCCAGCAAAGTCTGATCAAGGATAGTCCGAGGGTCACCAATGAGGTAGATGGTAGTTCAGCACTGCTCTCTGGTTGTGGTAGGGTGGTTCAGTTTAGAGATACAGCGCGGAAACAGGCCCTTCGGCCCACCGGGTCCGCGCCGACCAGCGATCCCGGCACACTAACACTATCCTACACCCACTAGGGACAATTGTTACATTTACCAACCAATTAACCTACAAACCTGTACGTCTTTGGAGTGTGGGAGGAAACCGAAGATCTCGGAGAAAACCCATGCAGGTCACGGGGAGAACGTACAAACTCCGTACAGACAGCTCCCGTAGTCGGGATCGAACCCGGGTCTCTGACGCTGCATTCGCTGTAAGGCGGCAACTCTACCGCTGCGCCACCGTGACCGCCCTAACAGTTGCATGATAACAGCTGGGAAGGGCGGCATGGTGGCGCAGCGGTAGAGTTGCTGCCTTACAGCGAATGCAGTGCCGGAGACTCAGGTTTGATCCTGACTACGGGCGCCGTCTGTACGTAGTTAATACGTTCTCCCCGTGACCTGCGTGGGTTTTCTCCGAGATCTTCGGTTTCCTCCCACACTCCAAAGACGTACAGGTTTGTAGGTTAATTGACTGGGTAAAATGTAAAAAATTGTCCCTAGTGGGTGTAGGATAGTGTTAGTGTGCGGGGATCGCTGGTCGGCGCGGACACGGTGGGCCGAAGGGACTGTTTCTGTGCTGTATCTCTGTATCTCTAAACAATCTAAAGAAACTGTCCCTGAATCTGGAGGTGTGCGTTTACACACTTCTGCACCTCTTGCCTGATAGGGGAGGGGAAAGGAGAGGGGGTGGGGGGGGTGGCCTGGGTGAGACTGTGCATGGACTGAGTTCTAGATTTGCTGACAGTGCATTAATGGGGAATCTCGTACCCTGCAGATAGACAGTGCATTAATGGAGCACTTTAACTCCCCCTCCCATTCCCAGTCTGACCTCTCTGTCATGGGCCTCCTCCAGTGCCATAGTGAGGCCCCCCGGAAATTGGAGGAGCAGCACCTCATATTTCGCCTGGGCAGCTTGCGGCCCGGGGGTATGAACGTCGACTTCTCCAACTTCAGATAGCTCCTCTGTCCCTCCCTTCCCCTCCTCCTTCCCAGATCTCCCTCTATCTTCCTGTCTCCACCTATATCCTTCCTTTGTCCCACCCCCGATAATCAGTCTGAAGAAGGGTCTCGACCCGAAACGTCACCCATTCCTTCTCTCCTGAGATGCTGCCTGACCTGCTGAGTTACTCCAGCATTTTGTGAATAAATCGATTTGTACCAGCATCTGCAGTTATTTTCTTATAGTGCATTAATGGAGAATATCTCACCCTGCAGATAGACAGTGCATTAATGGGGAATCTCGTACCCTGAAGATAGACAGTGCATTAATGGGGAATATCTCACCCTGCAGATATTTGCTGACAGTGCATTAATGGAGAATATCTCACCCTGCAGATAGACAGTGCATTAATGGAGAAACCCTGCAGATAGACAGTGCATGAATGGGGAATCTCTCACCCTGCAGATATACTGGTTTCTTGCCCCTGGGGAGAAGGTCTGTGATCTCACGATCATGCTGCTCCTCACGATGCTGTTCTGCTGGTGGCCCAGGCTGGCCCTGTCCCTGGTACGGACAGATGCGTACCCCACCGCAGAGTCATCCGTGTTCATCCCCTTGTCCACCTGCACACAGTGGGGGCAAACATCCTCTCAGGTACATGATATTTCTGTGTATGTAGGTGTATATGTATAGGCAGACACAAAATGCTGGAGTAACTCAGCGGGTCAGGCAGCATCTCGGGAGAGAAGGAATGGCTGACGTTTCGGGTCTCGACCATTCTTCAGACCAATCAGTCTGAAGAAGGGTCTCGACCCGAAACGTCACCCATTCCTTCTCTCCCGAGATGCTGCCTGACCCGCTAAGTTACTCCAGCATTTTGTGTCTACCTTCGATTTTAACCAGCATCTGCAGTTTTTTCCTACACATCCTGTGTGTATATATATATATATGCATGTGTGTGTGTGTGTGCATGCGTGTGTATGTATGTATATATATGTATACATGAACACACACAAACATGCACATACACATGCAGACCCACACATACCAATGCAAAGACACAGATTCACACACACACACACACATACACATCTGTGTGGCTTTGCTTGTGAATGTGTGGGTCTGCATGTGTATGTGCATGTGTGTGTGTGTATGTTCATGTGTGTCTATATGTCTGTGTATACACATGTGTATACATGTCTGTGCATGTGTCTTTCTCTCTCTCTGTGCATGTGTGCATGCATATATATGTGTGTGTGTGCCTATGTGTGTTTGTGTACATGCATGCGTGTGTCTGTGTGTGTACACATGGTTGTTTGTGTGTATGTATGCATGGGTGCATGTATGTCTGTGTGTGTGTGTACACGTGTGTTTGTGTGTGTGCATGCATGCATGCCTGTGTGTGTGCCTGTGTGTACACATGTGTTTGTGTGTGTGTGTGTGTGTGTACACATGTGTGTTTGTGCGCGTGCGTGCATGTCTGTCTGAGTGTGTGCCTGTGTGTGTACACATGTGTTTGTGTGTGCGTGCACACACGTGTTTGTGTGTGTGTACACGCGTGTTTGTGCGTGCGTGTATGTATGTGTGCGCCTGCGTGTGTACACATGTGCGTTTGTATGCGTGTGTGCGTGTACACATGTGTCTATGTATGTGTGAGTATGTGTATGTACACATGTGCGTTTGTGTGTGTGTGTGTGCATGTACACATGTGTGTTTGTGTGTGTGCGTGCGCATATGTACGTGTGTGTGTGCCTGTGTGTGCACATGTGCATGTATGTGTGTGTGTATGTGTGTGTATACATGTGTGTTTGCGTGTGTGCGTGTATGTCTGTGTGTGTGTACACATGTGCATTTATGTGTGTGTGTGTGTACACATGTGTGTGTGTACACGTGTGCGTGTGCGTGCGTGTGTGTGTGTGTGAGTGTGTGTGTGTGTGTGTGTGTGAATGATCACCGTTCCTACCAGTGTGGGTGGTGTGCTGGGCTCCCTCTGGCCTGCCCTGTCTTCATCCCTCTCTGTCTGAGAGGGTTGCTGGGTTGCCCCGGCTCGCTCCTGCACCTCCACACCACTGCCACCTCCTTCTTCCCCAGCCCCTGTCCTGTCTTCCCCCAGCAGCCGCAACCTGCAGTCAACAACAATTGATTAGAAAAATGATCGGTTGTCACGGGCTCCCATTACAAGATCAGTCAGATGGACAAAGCATTGAAGAGATTACACACATCAAGGGCAGCATGGTGGCGCAGCGGTAGAGTTGCTGCCTCACAGCGCCAGAGACCCGGGTTCCATCCCGACTACTGGCGCTGTCTGTACGGAGTTTGTACGTTCTCCCCGTGACCTGCGTGGGTTTTCTCCGAGATCTTCGGTTTCCTCCCACACTCCAAAGACGTGCAGGTTTGTAGGTTAATTGGCTTGGTATAATTGTACATTGTCCTAGTGTGTGTAGGGGATCGCTGGTCAGCGTGGACTCGGTGGGCCGAAGGGCCTGTTTCCGCTCTGTATCTCTATACTAAACCAAACTCCATAGGTACGGGAGGAATGGAAATAATAGGGCCTACGTTTAGTTGAAGATAGACACAAAGTGCTGGAGTAACTCAGCGGGTCAGGCAGCATCTCTGGGGAACATGGATAGGTGACGTTTCACAGAGTGCTGGAGTAACTCAGCGGGTCAGGCAGCATCTCTGGGGAACATGGATAGGTGACGTTTCACAGAGTGCTGGAGTAACTCAGCGGGTCAGGCAGCATCTCTGGGGAACATGGATAGGTGACGTTTCACAGAGTGCTGGAGTAACTCAGAGGGTCAGGCAGCATCTCTGGGGAACATGGATAGGTGATGTTTCAGGTTGGGACTCTTCTTCAGACTGATTGTAGGGTGGGGGGGGGGGGGGAGAGGGGGACAGGAAGCAAGAAAAAAACAGCACAAATCAGGGCGGGCAACAGATGACCTCAGGCAGGGAGGTTCTCTGACAGTCTGAGCGATGACTAAGGATGGTGTGATCCCAAGAGAGACACAACAAATGTCAGCTAGCCATGTTCACCAAAGATGCTGCCCAACCCACTGAGTTACTCCAGCATTTTGTGACTATCTTTGGTATAAAGCAGTAACTGCAGTTTCATTTTATTACTTTTCACTACTTTTAGAAACATAGAAACATAGAAAATAGGTGCAGGAGGAGGCCATTCGGCCCTTCGAGCCAGCACCGCCATTCAATATCATCATGGCTGATCATCCACAATCAGTACCCCGTTCCTGCTTTCTCCCCATATCCCTTGATTCCATTAGTCCTAAGAGCTAAATCTAACTCTCTCTTGAAAACACTAGTTGAGTTTAGTTTGGAGATACAGGTTGGAAACCGGTCTTCGTGCCATCGATCACCTGTTCACACTAGTTCTATGTTATCCCACGCTCAAGGTACATAGTTCCTTGAAATTTTCACGTCTTTGGAGTGTGGGAGGAAACCGAAGATCTCTGAGAAAACCCTCGCAGGTCACGGGGAAAAGGTACAAACTCCGTACAGACAGCACACGAAGTCAGGATCAAACCCGAGTCTCCGGCGCTGTAAGCGCTGTAAGGCAGCAACTCTACCGCTGCGCCACCGTGCCGCCCACAAACGTGCCTGAGCTATAAGGAGAGGTTGAGCAGGCTGGGTCTCTATTCCCTTGGAGAGCAATAGGATGAGGGGTGATCTTATAGAGGTGTACAAAATCATGAGAGGAACAGATCGGGTAGATGCACAGAGTCTCTTGCCCAGTGTAGGGGAATCAAGAACAGAGGACATAGGTTTAAGATGAGGGGCAAAGGATTTAATTGGGACCTGAGTAGTAACTTTTTTAGCGTGGTGCGTGTGTGGAATGAGACAGTTGAGATAGGTGCTGTTGCAATGTTTAAGAAGCATTTAGACAGGTACATGGATAGGACAGGTTTAGAGGGATATGGGCCAATCGCAGGCAGGTGGGACTAGTGTGGATGGGACATGTTGGCCGGCGTGGGCAAGTTAGGCCCTGTTTCCACGCTGTATGACTCCGAGACTCTATGACCAGCATCTGCGGTTCCTTGTATATTAATGTTTTGCTAAATAAAATAATAATTTAGTGCTCGACATTTCCATCCTGGGGAAAAGGTTCTGACTGTCTCCTATCAGGTCCCCCCACAGTCACTGGTGTTCCAAAGAAAGAAAGATGACCATCGCACAAACCAACCTCCCTCCCATTGACTCCATCTACACCTCATGCTGCCTCGGCAAGGCCAGCAGCATAATCAAGGACCAGTCTCACCCCGGCCACTCCCTCTTTTCCCCTCTCCCATCGGGCAAAAGGTATAAAAGTCCCATATTTAGGGGTAGTTTCTTCCCAGCTGTTATCAGGCAACTGAACCATCCTATCAAAAATTGTCCCATGTGGGTATAGGATAGTGGTAATGTGCGGGGATCGCTGGTCGGCGCGGATCCGGTGGGTTGAAAGGGCCTGTTTCCGCACTGTATCTCTAAACTGAACCATCCTACCACAACCAGAGAGCAGTGCTGAACTACTATCTACCTCATTGGTGACCCTCGGACTATCTTTGATCGGACTTTACTGGCTTTACCTTGCACTAAAAGTCATTCCCTTATCATGTATCTGTACACTGCGAATGGCTCGATTGTAATCATGTATTGTCTTTCCGCTGTCTGGATAGCGTGCAACAAAGGTTTTTCACTGTACCTCGGTACAGGTGACAATAAACTGAAGTGAACTGAACTGAAAATAGAGTCATAAAGTAATGGAGTGATACAGTGTGGAAACGGGCCCTTCGGCCCAACTCGCCCACACCGGCCAACAATGTCCCAGGTAATTCAAGTCTGTTGTCTTGGGAGGCTGGTAAAGACTGATGGAAATGTGTTCCACTGGAAAGATAGAGAAAGATAATGATGGTGCTGCAAGGATTACAGTACCACTCCTCGCCTGAGGCAGACCCTCTGTCTCTTGTCACCAACTCCTTCTCCACGGCCTGCAGCTCGACAGACGTCCACTCCAGGAGGTCAGACACCGCGTCCTGTTGGAATCAGGAGAAGAACGTATACAATTACAAAAGGACTGGACAAGCTAGATAGACAATAGACAATAGCTGCAGGAGTAGGCCATTTGGCCCTTCAAGCCACCACCGCCATTCAATTTGATCATGGCTGATCATTTCGGGGGCTAGTCCCCTTCAGTTTTCTCTTCAGCATATAAAAGACATGCTCAATTGGCTTCAGATCGGGTGATTGACTTGGCCACTCAAGAATTGACCATTTTTTGAGGTTTGAGAAAAATTGGCTGCTTTACCAAAATGTATAAAAATGGCCTTTATTAAAATCTGACAATGTGCACAAGTGATTTTTTTCCCATTACAAATCTCAAATTGTGGAGTTCAATGTGATCATGGCTGATCACTCTCAATCAGTACCCCATTCCTGCCTCTCCCCATACCCCCTGACTCCGCTATCCTTAAGAGCTCTATCTAGCTCTCTCTTGAATGCATTCAGAGAATTGGTCTCCTCTGCCTTCTGAGGCAGAGAATTCCACAGATTCACAACTCTCTGACTGAAAAAGTTTTTCCTCATCTCCGTTCTAAACGGCCTACCCCTTATTCTTAAACTGTGGCCCCTAGTTCTGGACTCCCCCAACATTGGGAACATGTTTCCTGCCTCTAACGTGTCCAACCTCTTAATAATCTTATACGTTTCGATAAGATCTCCTCTCATCCTTCTAAATTCCAGTGTATACAAGCCTAGTCGCTCCAGTCTTTCAACATAGGACAGTCCCGCCATTCCGGGAATTAACCTAGTAAACCTACGCTGCACGCCCTCAATAGCAAGAATATCCTTCCTCAAATTTGGAGACCAAATGGAAATACAGTACTCCAGGTGCGGTCTCAATAGGGCCCTGTACAACTGCAGAAGGACCTCTTTGTTCCTATACTCAACTCCTCTTGTTATGAAGGCCAACATTCCATTGGCTTTCTTCACTGCCTGCTGTACCTGCATGCCCTGGGGGCGCTGTAGGCCCGGTTGCTGTAGGCCCGGACGCTATAAGTCCAGACGCTGTAGGTCCGGACAGTGTAGGCCCGGAGGCCCTGGCGCCGCCTAACGGAGGTTGCGTAGCAACCCGGCCCGGGCGGCCGCTGTTGGTGGAGCGGGAGCATGTGGCCGCAGGCTGGGTGAGGTCACGTGGGGCGCGGGACCGTGACGTCCCCTTGTCCCTTATATGGGAGCGAGAAAGTTGGCGCCCCTAGTAAATATGGAACACGGATTTCACTTTGACAATGTGACAGATAAGGCCTCACTGAAGCACTGAGGTTTCCCGCCACCCCATAGTGAACGTGTACCTTATGCAGAGTGCTGCAAGGCTCTGCCGTGAGGGAGGGTTCCCTTCTCTGTGCTTTGTTGCAGCAGTGCTGAACGTTCATGTTGTTGTAGAGCAGCATGTTGTACCAGCTTGTAGACACCTCCCCTCCACTGCCAAGCTCGGCCAGGCTGATCTGGGTCCCAGCCTTCGGGAGAGAGACACAAGGAGATCGTCCATTAGAAGATTGATCAGTTTGGCACGGTGGCGCAGCGGTAGAGTTGCTGCCTCACAGCGCCAGAGACCTGGGTTCCATCCTGATTACGGGTGCTGTCTGTAAGGAGTTTGTACGTTCTCCCCGTGACTGACCGCGTGTATGTAGGACAGAGCTAGTGAGCAGGGATCACTGGTCGGCACGGGCCGTTTCTGTGCTGTATCTTTAAACTAAACTAAACAATGCTGCCTGACCCGCTGAGTTACTCCAGCACTCTGTGAAACGTCACCTATCCATGTTCTCCAGAGATGCTGCCTGACCCGCTCAGTTAAACGTCACCTATCCATGTTCTCCAGAGATGCTGCCTGAACCGCTGAGTTACTCCAGCACTCTGTGAAACGTCACCTATCCATGTTCTCCAGAGATGCTGCCTGAACCGCTGAGTTACTCCAGCACTCTGTGAAACGTCACCTATCCATGTTCTCCAGAGATGCTGCCTGACCCGCTGAGTTACTCCAGCACTTTCTGTCTTCAGCTTTTAGTTTAGTTTAGAGATACAGCGCGGTAAAAGGCCCTTCGGCCTACCTGGTCCGCGCCGACCAGCGATCCCCGCACACTAACACTGTCCTTTTTACATTTATACCAAGCCAATTAACCGACAAACTTGTGCAGGAAGGAACTGCAGATGCTGGTTTAAATCGAACGTGGACACAAAATGCTATAGTAACTCAGCGGGACAGGCAGCATCTCTGGAGAGGAGGAATGGGTGACGTTTTGGGTTGAGACCCTGCTTCAGTCTGAAGGATTTTGCAGTCTCCAGCATTTTGTGTCTACCTTAAACTACAACCCTGTACGTCTTTAGAGTGTGGGTGGAAACCAAAGATGATCTTGGTGAAAACCCATGTGGGTCATGGGGAAATGTACAAACTCCGCACAGACAGCACCCGTGGTCCGGATCGAATTTAGAGATACAGCGCGGAAACAGGCCCTTCGGCCCACCGGGTCCGTGCCGACCATCGATCCCCGCACACTAACACTATCCTACACACACTAGGGACAATGTTTACATTTACCAAGCCAATTAACCTACAAACCTGCACGTCTTTGGAGCGTGGGAGGAAACCGGAGCACCCGGAGAAAACCCACGCAGGTCACGGGGAGAACGTACAAACTCCGTACAGACGGCACCCGCGGTCGGGATGGAACCTGGCGCTGTGAGCGGTGTGCAGCAGCGAGTCTGCCGCTGCGCCACCGTGCTTTATATTTTACGGTGAATGATGGGGATTGAGCCTCGTTCGTTCCTCACCAGGCAGTCGTCCAACGGCGCCTTGCCCGCGGAGCACACGTCCACCCGCAGTGTCTTCTGACGCAGAGCGGCACGGGCGATGGCCACCCTGAACACCTCCCTAAGGACCAGCGTCTGGCCGGCACTCTGCACCTTAGTGCGGAACAGGCTGCTGGAGTCACTGGGGCTGGGGAGCAGTGCTGCCCGGACGTACCTGCAGGGTCGAGCCAGCCGTTAAACCCTCACCGCCAGCTCTTTAGTTTAGGTTAGTTTAGAGACAATAGACAATAGATAATAGGCAATAGGCAATAGGCAATAGGCAATAGACAATAGGCAATAGACAATAGGCAATAGGCAATAGGCAATAGACAATAGGCAATAGGCAATAGACAATAGGCAATAGACAATAGGCAATAGGCATTATACAATAGACAATAGGCAATAGGCAATAGACAATAGGCAATAGACAATAGGTGCAGGAGGAGGCCATTCGGCCCTTCGAGCCAGCACCAGCATTCAATGTGATCATGGTTGATCATTCTCAATCAGTACCCCGTTCCTGCCTTCTCCCCATATCCCCTGACTCTGCTATCCTTAAGAGCTATATCTAGCTCTCTCTTGAATGCATTCAGAGAATTGGCCTCCACTGCCTTCTGAGGCAGAGAGTTCCACAGATTCACAACTCTCTGACTGAAAAGGTTTTTCCTCAACTCAGTTCTAAATGGCCTTCCCCCTTATTCTTAAACTATGGCCCCTGGTTCTGGACTCCCCCAACATTGGGAACATGTTTCCTGCCTCTAACGTGTCCAACCCCTTAATAATCTTATAAGTTTCGATAAGATCTCCTCTCATCCTTCTAAATTCCAGTGTATACAAGCCTAGTCGCTCCAGTCTTTCAACATACGACAGTCCCGCCATTCCGGGAATTAACCTAGTGAACCTACGCTGCACGCCCTCAATAGCAAGAATATCCTTCCTCAAATTTGGAGACCAAAACTGCACAGTACTCCAGGTGCGGTCTCACTAGGGCCCTGTACAACTGCAGAAGGACCTCTTTGCTCCTATACTCAACTCCTCTTGTTATGAAGGCCAACATTCCATTGGCTTTCTTCACTGCCTGCTGTACCTGCATGCTTCCTTTCAGTGTCTGATGCACTAGGACACCCAGATCTCGTTGTACGTCCCCTGTTCCTAAACTAAACTAAACTAATCGCTGTGACTTCTCTCATCTATATACTAAAACTCTCGTTTGTTATCTTGTTTGTGACTGAACTTCAGCCAAAACGGTACACGATAGCACGACAATTTTAGGCCCACCTTACTCACAGTTGTCACTTCAGTGATAATGCAAGTAGTATTATTGAAATCGGTGTTATATTTTTTAAGTTATTCACATTTTAAAGTTTAAAAGGAGGGTAGGGGGAGGAGAGGAGGGAGGAGGGAGGGGGGAGTGTGGGAGAAGGGAGAGGGGAGGGGGGGGTTGAGGAGAGAGGGGAGGAGAGGGTGCTGCACCAATGCAGGAGAGGTTTGGGCCCAACGGGTCCACTTGGTCCAGTGTGATAATAAAGTCTTTATTCATTCAGTCATTCAGTACTTACACTTTACACCCAGTGGGCAGAAGCAAAGCCGTCGCATTCCTCAGTTGTATAAGAATTATGATGAAGCTTCCATGGCTGGGATCGTACCTGTGACGGCCAAGAAGTGATAAAATGTCAGATATTTCAGCCAAGAAATAGACAGCAGGCAAAGCCAGCACAGAGGCAGTGAGAAACCACACCATTCAGCGTAGGAACCATCCTGAAACATCACCTATGAGAATCTGGACCATCCTACCACAACCAGAGAGCGGTACTCAACTACTATCTACCTCATTGGTGACCCTCGGACTATCCTTGATCGGACTTTACCTTGCATTAAACGTTATTCCTTCATCATGTATCTGTACACTGTGAATGGGTCGATTGCAATCATGTATAGTCTTTCTGCTGACTGGATAGCACTCAACAAAAAGCTTTTCACTGTACCTCGGTACACGTGACAATAAACTAAACTGTAACCTCAAGGCAAGACACAGAGTGCTGGAGTAACTCAGCGGGTCAGGCAGCATCCCTGGAGAACGTGGATATGTGACGTTTCACAGAGTGCAGGAGTAACTCAGCGGGTCAGGCAGCATCTGTGGAGAACATGGATAGGTGACGTTTCACAGAGTGCTGGAGTAACTCAGCGGGTCAGGCAGCATCTTTGGAGAACATGGACAGGTGATGTTTCGTGTCGGGACCCTTCAACAGACCAATTGCAGGGATGGGGTGGAAAGGGGTTCAGGCTAAAGAAGGGTCCTGACCCGAAACGTCCATGCGTCTATTTAAACGCCTCTTTAATGCCACTGTTGTAATTTCCTTCACCAGCATCCCTGACAGTGCGGACTAGGCCCGCCCAGTAAACCTTCCCTGTACATCTCTTTTAAACTTTGTTCCTCTCACCTTAATACCATGCTTTCTGGTTTAGTCTTTTAGCTTTTAGTTTTAGAGATACAGCGCGGAAACAGGCCCTTTCGGCCCACCGGGTCCGCGCCGACCAGCGATCCCCGCACATTAACACCATCCTACACCCACTAGGGACAATTTTTACAATTATACCAAGCCAATTAACCTTCATACCTGTACGTCCTTGGAGTGTGGGAGGAAACCGAAGATCTCGGAGAAAACCCACGCAGGTCACGGGGAGAACGTACAAACTCCGTACAGACAGCGCCCGTAGTCGGGATGGAACCCGGGTCTCCGGCGCTGCATTCGCTGTAAGGCAGCAACTCTACCGCTGCGCCACCGTGCTGCCCGTGTTCTTTGACATTTTCTCCCTAGGGAAAAGGTTCTGCCTCTCTCCCCTCTCAATGCCCCTCGTAGTTTTATATACTTCTATCAGGTCTCTCCTGAGCCACTGACGGTCGGTATTGCAGCTGAGAAAGGAGGACTATGGAGGCATGAGGGGGGAGCTGGCCAAAGTTGACTGGAAAGGGATCCCAGCTGGGGTGACGGTGGAACAGCAACGGCAGGAATTTCTGGGAATAATCCGGAAGATGCAGGATCTTTTCATTCCAAAGAGGATGTGCCTGAATACAGTTCTCCAGAGAACTGTGCTGCCCAACCTGCTGAGTTACTCCAGCATTTGTGTCTTCTTCTGGGAGAACATAGAACACCCTGTGAACGGGTAATCGCTGATGGGCCGAATGGCCTGTTTCCACGCTGAATCTCTAAATTAAACTAAACCAAATTTGGCGCAGCGATAGAGTTGCTGCCTCACGGCGCCAGAGACCCGGGTTCGATCCTGACTACGGGTGCTGTTTGTACAGAGTTTGTACGTTCTCCCCGTGACCGCATGGGTTTTCTCCCACAATCCAAGGACAAACGAGATCGTAGCTTAATTTATAAGAAAATAACTGCAGATGCTGGTACAAATCGAAGGTATTTATTTCACAAAATGCTGGAGTAACTCAGCAGGTCAGGCAGCATCTCAGGAGAGAAGGAATGGGTGACGTTTCGGGTCGAGACCCTTCTTCAGACTGATGTCAGGGGGGCGGGACAAAGGAAGGATATAGGTGGAGACAGGAAGATGGAGGGCGAACTGGGAAGGAGGGACAGAGGAACTATCTAAAGCTGGAGAAGTCGATGTTCATACCACTGGGCTGCAAGCTGTTCCTCCAATTTCCGGTGGGCCTCACTATGGCACTGGAGGAGGCCCATGACAGAAAGGTCAGACTGGGAATGGGAGGGGGAGTTGAAGTGCTCGGCCACCGGGAGACCAGTTTGGCCAACGCGGACCGAGCGCAGGTGTTGAGCGAAGCGATCGCCGAGCCTATGTTTGGTTTCGCAATGTGAATAAGTCGACATCTGGAGCAGCGGATGCAAAAGATGAGGTTGGAGGAGGTGCAGGTGAATCTCTGTCTCACCTGGAAAGACTGTTTGGGTCCTTGGATGGAGTTGAGGGGGGAGGTAAAGGGGCAGGTGTTGCATTTTGTGCGGTTGCAGGGGAAATTGCCCGGGGATGGGGTGATTTGGGTAGGAAGAGACGAGTGGACCAGGGAGTTTCGGAGGGAACGTTCTCTGCGGAACGCAGAGAGGGGAGGGGAGGGGAGGGGATGGGAAGATATGGCCAGTGGTGGGGTCCCGTTGTAGGTGACGGTAGCTTAATTTGGTAAGATTGTAAATTGTCCCCAGTGTGTGTAGGATAGTGCTAGTGTGCGGAGATCACTGGTCAGCGCGGACTCAGTAGGCCAAAGGGCCTATTTCAGTGCTGTATCTCAAAATTAAATTAAACAAAACTAAATTCTTCTTACAGCTAATACTCTCCAATCTGTTACAAAAAAAGCACTGTGTAAAGCAGTAAAGGAATAACGGCCACAAATTCTGCTCTAATTTATTTTTAAAGTCACTTACTTCAATCCAATCTGGATTTGAACTGCTTCCAATGTAGAAGTCTCATCTTCATCGTAAATAATTTCTTCCGTTTCACTTGGTCTGTCGGCAGAATAATCACAGTTAAGTGAATGAAGACAACCGCGAGGTTGGGTGGCACGGTGGCGCAGCGGTAGAGTTGCTGCCTCACAGCGAATGCAGCGCCGGAGACCCGGGTTCGATCCCGACTACGGGCACCGTCTGTACGGATTTGTACGTTCTCCCCGTGACTTGTGTGTATTTTCTCCAGGAGCTCCGGTTTCCTCCCACACTCCGAACACGTGCAGATTTATTGGTTAATTGGCTAGTGTGTGTAGGGTCGAATTGGTGTTCTTCTGATTGTTGGTGGACATGACGGTTGCCAACTTTCTAACTCCCAAATAAGGGGAGTGGGGCCAAATGGCCTCCTCCTGCACCTATTTTCTATGTATGCAGATGCTGGTTTACACTGAAGATAGACACAGAGTGCTGGAGTAACTCAGCGGGTCAGGCAGCATCTCTGGAGAGAAGGAATGGGTGATGTTTCGAGAGTATCTGCCTTATTGGTAATCCTCTGACTATCTTTGATCGGATTTTACTGGCTTTACCTTGCACTAAACGTTATTCTCTTTATCATGTATCTGTACACTGTGGACGGCTCGATTGTAATCATGTATTGTCTTTCCACTGACTGGTTAGCACGCAACAAAAGCTTTTCACTGTACCTCGGTACACGTGACAATAAACTAAAACTGAACTGAATTTTAGTTTTAGTTTTAGAGATATAGCGAGGAAACAGGCCCTTCGGCCCACCGGGTCCGTGCCGACCAGTGGTCTCCGCACATTAACACCATCCTACACCCGCAACCAAGCCAATTAACCTACAAACCTGCACGTCTTTGGAGTGTGGGAGGAAACCGAAGATCTTGGAGAAAACCCATGCAGGTCACGGGGAGAATGTACAGACAGCACCCGTGGTCGGGATCGAAACCGGGTCTCCGGCGCTGCATTCGCTGTAAGGCAGCAACTCTACCGCTGCACCACCGTGACCGTCCTACGAATGGGGCAAAGTGTAGATACCTTTTGATCGAGGCCTCGTAAACGCCGCTGTCTCCAGCAACGGACTCATCAGAGACGGCAGCTGAAACACAAG
Organism: Rhinoraja longicauda; assembly: GCF_053455715.1. NCBI lineage: Eukaryota > Metazoa > Chordata > Chondrichthyes > Rajiformes > Arhynchobatidae > Rhinoraja > Rhinoraja longicauda. The sequence continues at coordinate 94,295,701 of NC_135955.1, read as the reverse complement.
GCACTTTCTCCTCGGGTAATCCTGCCCCTGCACTCCGCACCAGGTCAACATCTGCACAAAGAGAACACAATTTCCGTTTAGTTTTGTGGGGTGGGAAGTAAGAGCAGACGCTGGTTTACACTGAAGGCAGACTCAAAATGCTGGAGCAACTCAGCGAGAGAGAGAGAGAAGGAATGGGTGATGTTTTGGATCGAGACCCTTCTTCAGACAGAGTCAGGGGAGAGGGAGACTCAGACTGGAGAAGGGTCTCGACCCGTAACGTCACCCATTCCGTCTCTCCAGAGACGCTGCCTGACCCGCTAAGGGAGCTTAAATGGGGGCCACCATCGACTCCACAGTCAAAAAGGCCCAACAGAGGATGTACTTCCTGTGGCAACTGAGGAAACACAATCTGCCACAGGCAATGGTGGCCAATTCTATACTGCCATCATTGAGTCCGTCCTCACTTTCTCCATCATTGTCTGGTTTGGCTCAGCAACCAAGCACGACATCCAGAGGCTGCAATGGATCGTTCGCACAGCTGAGAAGGTTGTTGGCTGCAACCTTCCTCCCCCATTGATGAACTGTACACTGCAAGGGCCAGGAAGTGAGCGGGCAAGATCATCTCTGACTCCTCTCACCCTGGCCACAAACTCTTCGAAGCACTTCCCTCTGGAAGGCGACTCCGGACTGTCAAAGCAGCCACAGCCGGACATAAACACAGCTTCTTTCCACGAGCAGTAGCTCTACTAAAGAACCAAAGGTCTGTAGCCTCCTTTTGGTCTGGTATTTTATTTCATTCACATAATGCTTTATTCTTAATTGTTTACTGTATGTCGTGTTGTTACTTGCGAGCGGAGCACCAAGGCACATTCCTTGTATGTGCACATACTTGGCCAATAAAATGTATTCTATTCTATTCTATCTCATTTAGTTTTAGTTTAGTTTAGAGATACAGCACAGAAACAGTCCCTTCGGCCCACCGAGTCCGCACTGACCAGCAACCCCCGCGTACTTACACGATTCTACACACACGAGGGACAATTTATAATTATACCAAACCATTTAGCCGACAAACCTGTTCATCTTTGGAGTGTGGGAGAAAACCCAGGCAGGTCATGGGGAGAACGTACAAACTCCGTACAGACAGCGCCCGTAGTCAGGATCGAACCCGGGTCCCTGGCGCTATGAGGCAGCGACTCTACCGCTGCGCCACCGTGACGCTCTGATCCAAATCTTTCCGCTCACTAAACAATCCCACAGGTTTTTTTCCCAGTCAACCTACTCCCAGATGGGTCTAGGTTTATTATTGTCATGTGTCCAGAGGTACAGTGGAAAGCTTTGTTCAGCATGCTATCCAGTCACGCCAAATAACACTGTACATAAACGCAATCAAGCCAAACTCAAGTAAATTAGGTAAGGCAAAGAGAAAAATATCAGACCACAGAATATTGTGTTGCGACATTGCATTGTTACAGAGGGAAAAAGTCCAATACTCACAATGAGGTTGGTTGAAAGATCAGGGCTTATGGAAGGGCCGTTCAGAAGCCTGATAACAGAGGGGAAGAAGCTGTTTCTGAGTCTGGTGGTGCGCGCTTTCAAGCTTCTCTATCTTCTGCCCCATAGAAGCGGGGAGGAGAAGAGTAATTCAGAGTGGTCAATTACATAGAAACATAGAAAATAGGTGCAGGAGGAGGCCATTCGGCCCTTCGGGCCAGCACCGCCATTCATCGTGATCATGGCTGATCATCCACAATCAGTAACCCGTGCCTACCTTCTCCCCATATCCCTTGATTCCACTAGCCCCTGGAGCTCTATCTAACTCTCTTTTAAATTCGTCCAGTGAATTGGCCTCCACTGCCCTCTGTGGCAGAGAATTCCACTCATTCACAACTCTCTGGGTGAAAAAGTTTTTCCTCACCTCAGTTTTAAATGGCCTCCCCTTTATTCTTAGACTGTGTGTGGCCCCTGGTTCTGGACTCCCCCAACATTGGGAACATTAGTCTATTAAACTGCACGTCTTTGACAAATGGGAAGGAAACTTTAAAATCAGTTTAAAAAAGACTCATTTAACTTGGCATCATGTTGGGAATAGACATTGTGGGCAGACGGGCCTATTCCTGTAGGCTTTAGAGACATACAGCACGTGAACAGGCCCACTGAGTGCGCGCCGACCAGCGATCACCGCGCACATTAACACAATGCTACACACACTCGGGACAATTTACAATTTTACTGAAGCCACCGGAGCACCTCACAGCACCAGAGACCCGGGTTCCACCCCGACTACGGGCGCTGTCCGTACGGAGTTTGTACGTTCTCCCCATGACCTGCGTGGGTTTTCTCCGAGATCTTCGGTTTCCTCCCACACTCCAAAGACGTGCAGGTTTGTAGGTTAATTGGCTTGGTAAATGTAAAAACTGTCCCTAGTGAATGTAAAAAACTGTTCCTTCCGGTATAGTCCCTGGTTGACTCTTCAGAGGTGATGACCACAAAGATAAAAGATGTTCCACTCTGGGATAGTCAGTCCGTGGATATAGTGACTTTAGGTAGCTGATTTTATTTGCTCTAATTCTAGTATAAAATTACCTTGTGACCTTGTGAGTGGGGTGGGGTGGAGGGAAGGGATGGGGTGGAGGAAGGGATGGAGGAAGGAAGGGGTGGAGAAAGGGGAAGGGGTGAAAGGTGGGGAAGGAGTGGAGGAAGGGAGGGGAAGTAGTGAAGGGGAAGGAGTGGGGGGGAAGGAGTGGGGGGTGCGGAGTGGGGGGGAGGAGTGAGGGGGGAGGAGTGGAGGGGAGGAGTGGGGGGAGGAGTGGGGGGGAGGAGTGAGGGGGAGGAGTGGAGGGGAGGAGTGGGGGGAGGAGTGATGGGGAGGAGTGGGGGGGAGTGATGGGGGAGGAGTGGGGGGGGAGGAGTGGGGGAGGAGGAGTGTGGGGGAGGAGTTGGGTGGGGAGGAGGAGTGGGGGGAGGAGTGATGGGGGAGGAGTGGGGAGGAGGAGTGGGGAGGAGGAGTGGGGGGGAGTGATGGGGGAGGGGTGGGGAGGAGGAGTGGGGGGGAGGAGTGATGGGGAGGAGTGGGGGGGAGGAGTGATGGGGGAGGAGTGGGGGGGAGGAGTGATGGGGAGGAGTGATGGGGAGGAGTGGGGGGAGGAGTGGGGAGGAGGAGTGGGGGGGGAGGAGTGATGGGGGAGGAGTGGGGGGAGGAGTGGAGGGGAGGAGTGGGGGGGGGAGGAGTGAGGGGGAGGAGTGGAGGGGAGGAGTGGGGGGAGGAGTGGGGGGGAGGAGTGGGGGGGGAGTGGGGGGGAGGAGTGAGGGGGAGGAGTGGAGGGGAGGAGTGGGGGGGAGGAATGGGAGGGGGAGGAGTGGGGGGGACTGGTGCGGAGGAGTGGGGGGGAAGAGTGGGAGGGGGAGGAGTGGGGGGGAAGAGTGGGGGGGAGGAGTGAGGGGAGGAGTGGGGGGGAAGAGTGAGGGGGAGGTGGGGGGGGAAGAGTGGGGGGGAGGAGTGGGGGGAGGAGTGGGGAGGGAGGAGTGGGGGGGGAGGAGTGGGGGGGGGGAGGAGTGGGGGGGAGGAGTGGGGGGGGGGGGGAAGGAAGGATCCAGTGGCACACTTCAAAGACGTACAGGTTTGCAGGTTAATTGGCTTGGAATAAGTGTAAATTTGTCCCTCGTGTGTAGGATAGGGTTAATTTGTGGGGATCGCTGGTCGGTGAGGACTCGATGGGCCGAAGGGCCTGTTTCTGCGCTGCATCTCGGGCGGGGGGGGAGGGGGAAGGGTTAAGTTACCAGTATTCCAGACCAAACTCGTGACCTGGAGACACGAGTGGGAATCCACTATCAGCGTCTTTTGAACTCAGAGTCAGATATTGATTGAAAGGTATTTGGAATGGCCGGCTAGTTTCAGACACAGTGACCGTGAAATCACTGGGTTTTAAAATGTATTAAATTTTTTATTTTAATGTTTTTAGAGATACAGCGCGGAAACAGGCCCTTCGGCCCACCGAGTCCGCGCCGCCCAGCGATCCCCACACATTAACACTATCCTACACACACACTAGGGACAATTTTGACATTTACCCAGTCAATTAACCTACAAACCTGTACGTCTTTGGAGTGTGGGAGGAAAGCGGAGCACCCGGAGAAAACCCACGCAGGTCACGGGGAGAACATACAAACTCCGTACAGACAGCGCCCGTAGTCAGGATCAAACCCAGATCTCAGGCACTGTGACGTAGAAGGGCCTGTTTCCACGCTGTATGACTATGTTATAGTGAACGTCTCTTCGACGCTTACTCGGGTATTTGCAATGCACTGTGCTTGCATGTCTGTCGAGCTGCTGCAAGTAAAAATGTCATTGTTTTTGTTTCTGTTTGACGTGACAATAAAACACTCTGGACTCCTGGGGTGTGCTCTGCTCCTGTGTACAAGTGATTGAACCATTGTACTTTACAAAGATTCTCAAACATGGGCGGTCACGGTGGCGCGGCGGTAGAGTTGCTGCCTTACAGCGAATGCAGCGCCGGAGACCCGGGTTCTATCCCGACTACGGGCGCTGTCTGTACGGAGTTTGTACGTTCTCCCCGTGACCGGCGTGGGTTTTCTCTGAGATCTTTGGTTTCCTCCCTCACTCCAAAGACGTGCAGGATTGTAGGTTAATTGGCTTGGTGTATGTGTAATTTGTCCCTAGTGTGTGTAGGATAGTGTTAGTGTGCGGGGATCGCTGGTCGGCGCGGACCCGGTGGGCCGAACGGGCCTGTTGCCGCGCTGTATCTCTAAACTAAACTAAACGAAACCTCAAATGAACAACATTGGAAAATCTGTTGTCACGGTGGCGCGGCATGAGGTGAGGTGGGCTCTGACGCGTGTGAACACGAGGAAAGCTGGAGGCCCAGATGGTATATCTGGGCGAGTACTAAAGTCTTGTGCTACTCAGCTTGCTCCAGTGCTCACCACAATATTCAACCTCTCCTTGGCAAAGTCCGTGGTCCCTGCATGCTTCAAAAGATCCATCATTGTACCGGTGCCAAAGAATGCCTCTCCAGCGTGTTTAAATGACTACCGACCGGTGGCCCTCACCTCGGTTGTCATGAAATGCTTTGAGAGGCTAGTCAAGAAGCACATCTGTGCCCTCCTTCCTCGCAACCTGGACCCACTACAGTTCGCATACCGTCCGAACAGGTCCACGGATGATGCGGTCTCCCAGGTTCTACACACCGCTCTCTCTCATCTGGACAGCCAGGGGGGCTATGTGAGGATGCTGTTCATTGACTTTAGTTCAGCATTCAACACAATAGTCCCCAGCAGACTGGTTGAGAAGCTGCTGGAACTGGGGCTTAGCACCCCTCTGTGTGCCTGGGTCCTGGACTTTCTCACTGCCAGGCCCCAAGTGGTCAGGATGGGGGAACACACATCTAGCTCCCTCACCCTGAACATAGGATCCCCCCAGGGCTGCTTCCTTAGCCCCCTACTGTACTCCCTGTACGCACATGATTGTGTGGCCAGGTTCAGCTCAAACTCCATCAAGTTTGCTGATGACACTGTGGTGGTGGGCCGGATCTCCAACAACGATGAGAAGGCCTACCGGGAGGAGGTGGCTGATCTGGCACTCTGGTGTCAGGACAATAGCCTCCTCTTGAATGTCACTAAAACAAAGGAGCTGATTGTGGACTTCAGAAGGGCTAAACATCCAAGGACGTACACGCCACTGGAGATAAATGGGTCTATTGTGGATAGGGTGAGCAGTTTTAAATACTTGGGAGTCCGCATCGCAGAGGATCTGACATGGGCAACGCACATTGCCGCACTGGTGGGTAAGGCTAAGCAGCGCCTTTACCACCTTAGACAACTGAGGAAATTCAGAGTGTCTCTGAGGATCCTTCATTGCTTCTACTCTGGGGCTGTAGAGAGCATCCTGTCCGGCAACATCACAGTCTGGTTTGGGAACAGCTCTGCCCAGGACAGGATGGCCCTGCAGAGAGTAGTGTGTTCGGCAGAACGCACCATGGGACTACACTCATCCCCCTGCAGGACCTATACATCAGGAGGTGCAGATCCAGAGCAAGCAAGATCATGAGGGACCCCTGCCACCCCAGTAACGGACTGTTCCAGCTGCTATGATCAGGCAAACGCCTCCGCTGTCACGCTGTGAAAACGGAGAGGATGAGACGAGCTTCTTCCCACAGGCCATCAGGACTGTTAACTTTTATAACCCCAGAGACTAAATTTTTGTCGACACTAATAGTAACTTATTAACTTTATTTATATGCAGTAACTGTAATTCTTTTTGTGCACAACCCGCAGGCATTGCCACTTTCATTTCACTGCACATCGTGTATGTGTATGTGACAAATAAATTTGACTTTGACTTTGACTTTTGAATCGTCCAATTATGGAAACTGAAATTATATAGCAAAAACAAAATCTATAAAATAAAAGAAATGGCCAATATTGGCATAAATAGCTGAAAGGCTAATCACAAAATGAATTGGAAAGATGGAAACTATTTGCATTTATATTGCCTTTTTGCAAACTGTGGTCTACTTTGGTACTTGAGTAAATATTGCAGTGTTTTCAAGTACGTGAAGGTACCTCAGGACTAACATGAGTTCGTTAATCGCCACCTGAAGAGGCAGACGGGCATCACAAGAGACACAAGGACCTGCAGATGCTGGAATCTTTAGCAGCCCACAAAGTGCTGGAGGAACTCATTATCGAGGAGCTCGCAGTCTCGGGTTGAGACCGAAGTCAGGAGCTCCAAGCTGCGCGGGGTTCGACAAGCCCCGACCCGGGGTAGATTGCCCGGCCCGGAGGGCTCGACCGCCAGATACGGGAGCCAAGATCGCCCCGTCAACGCAAGGCTCGAGGTCCCCGACCGCGGGAGGACAAAGAAGGGGAGGGATCGAATCTTTTTTTCACCTTCCATCAGAGTGAGGAATGTGGTGGATGTTGATGTTAAAATGTATTTTGTGTGTCCTGTTGCTTTTTATTGGTATGGCTGTGTGGCAAATCAAATTCCTCGTATGTTGCAAAACATACTTGGCTAATAAAGTATGATTATGATTATGATTAAGCCGGAAAGAGGCGCAGAGAAGATTGACCAGGATATTGCCAGGGCTTAAGGGTCTGAACTGTAGGGAGATGGGGGTATGGGGAGAAGGCAGGAACGGGGTACTGATTGAGAATGATCAGCCATGATCACATTGAATGGCGGTGCTGGCTGGAAGGGCCGAATGGCCTACTCCTGCACCTGTGGTCTATTGTCTATTGAGAGGTCGAGTAGGCTGGGTCTCTATTCCTTGGAGCGCAGGAGGATGAGGGGGGGATCTTATAGAGGTGTGTGAAATCATGAGGGCAATAGCTGGGGTAGATGGAGTCTTTTACCCAGAGTAGGGGAATCAGGAATCAGAGGACATAGGTTTAAGGTGAGGGGGGAAAGATTTAATAGGAATCTAAGCGGCAGCTTTTTCACACAGAGGGTGGTGGATGTATGGGATAAGCTGCCAGAGGAGGTAGGTGAGGCTGGGACTATCATAACGTTTAAACGGCACTTGGACAGGTATATGGTTGGGAAAGGTTTAGAGGGACATGGGCCAAACACAGGCAGGTGGCTCAGAGAGACCCCAAGAGAGACACAATAAACGTCAGCTAGCCATGTTCACCAAAGATGCTGCCCAACCTACTGAGTTACTCCAGCATTTTGTGACTATCTTTGGTATAAAGCAGTAACTGCAGTTTCGTTTCATTACTTTTTCGTACTTTTAGTCGAGTTTAGTTTGGAGATACAGCATGGAAACCAGTCCTTCGTGCCATCGATCACCTGTGCACTAGTTCCATGTTATCCCACGATCAAGGTACATAGTTCCTTGAAAGTGGCATCGCAAGTTGATAGGGTGTTTTGGCACATTGGCCTTCACCAGTCGGAGTACTGAGTGTAGAAGTTGGGAGAGAGACACAAAAAGCTGGAGTAACTCAGCGGGACAGGCCGCTGAGAGACGTTTCGGGTCAAAAACCTTCTTGAGGGCGAAGGTGAGGTGGAACACAAAGGCTGATTTAATCATCAATGACCCAACTATGAAATGGCCTCCACTTAACTGGTGGGCGGCACGGTGGCGCAGCGGTAGAGTTGCTGCCTCACAGCGCCAGAGACCCGTGTGCCATCCTGACCTCAGATGCTGTCTGTATGGAGGTTGTACGTTCTTAGCCACAGAAGGCAGTGGAGGCCAGGTCGGTGGATATATTTAAGGAAGACAATAGACAATAGGTGCAGGAGTAGGTCATTTGGCCCTTCGAGCTAGCACCGCCATTCAATGTGATCATGGCTGATCATCCACAATCAGTACCCCGTTCCTGCCTTCCCCCCATACCCCCCTGACTCCGCTATCCTTAAGAGCTCTGTCTAGCTCTCTCTTGAATGCATTCAGAGAATTGGCCTCCACTGCCTTCTGAGGCAGAGAATTCCACAGATTTACAACACTCCGAGTGAAAATGTTTTTCCTCATCTCCGTTCTAAATGGCCTACCCCTTATTCTTAAACTGTGGCCCCTTGTTCTGGACTCCCCCAACATCGGGAACATGTTTCCTGCCTCTGACGTGTCCAACCCCTTAATAATCTTATACGTTTCGATAAGATCCCCTCTCATCCTTCTAAATTCCAGTGTATACGAACCTAGTCGCTCCAGTCTTTCAACATATGACAGTCCCGCCATTCCGGGAATTAACCTAGTAAACCTACGCTGCACGCCCTCAATAGCAAGAATATCCTTCCTCAAATTTGGAGACCAAAACTCCACACAGTACTCCAGGTGCGGTCTCACTAGGGCCCTGTACAACTGCAGAAGGACCTCTTTGTTCCTATACTCAACTCCTCTTGTTATGAAGGCCAACATTCCATTGGCTTTCTTATACGTTTCGATGAGATCCCCTCAAGATAGATTCTTGATCAGTGCGGGTGTCAGGGGTTATGGGGAGAAGGCAGGAGAATCGGGTTAGGAGGGAGCCACAGATCAGCCGTGATTGAATGGCGGAGTAGACTCGATGGGGCGAATGGCCTAACTCTGCTCCTATCACTTGTGATCTTACTCTAGATCTCCTCCCGCATCCCAAAGACGTGCAGGTTTGTAAGTTGATTGGCCCTGTGTAAATCTTACCTGGTGTACAGGGAGTGGGTGAGAAAATGGGATATGATAGAATTAGTGTGAACGGGTGATCAGCGTGGACAGTGGGCCGAAGGGCCTGTTTCCGTGCCGTATCGCTAAACTAAACTAAACTTTAACACCGTGAAGCCCGCGGTCTCTGGTGAGAAGATGCCGAATCGGGAGCTCCATGCCACGGAGAGAGTTTCAACCGCCCGACGCGGGAGTTTCGATCGCCCCGACGCGAGGGCCTCGGACAGTCGGCAGCGGCGACTGTGGGCGGTTCAACAGCCCCAACCGCGGGTGAACAAAGAGGAAGTTGATCGAACTTTATTGCCTTCCATCACAGTGAGGAATGTGGAATCCGCTGTGGTGCATGTTTATGTGAAATTGTATTTTATGTGGCTGTGTGTCTTGTTGCTTTTTACTTAGTGTGGCTGTCTGGTCACTCAAATTTCACTTTACCTTAATTGGCACACGTGACAATAAAATTGATTTTGAAATCGTGAACAAGACTAAACTAAACTTTGTGCGCTGCTGACGATTCGAGCATCTGCAGGTCCTTGTGTCTGCAGTGAAGTCGATCTTGTGAAGCCCGTCTGCCTCTTCAGGTGGTCGTTAACGAACTCATGTTAGTCCTGAGGTACCTTCGCGTACTTGAAAACACTGCCATATTTACTCAAGTACCAAAGTAGACCACAGTTTGCAAAAAGCAATATAAATGCAAATAGTTTTCATCCTTACAATTCATTTTATGATTATTCTCTGTCCGACCTGTACCTTTCAGTCAATCAGTCAATGGTCTGATCTGTCTTTTTGCAAAGCTTTCATAAATTTGTTCTATATACCTTTACGTATCTCTCATTTCCCTTTCCCCTGACTCTCAGCCTGATGAACGGTCTCGCCCCGAAACAGCATCTATTCCTCTTCTCCAGAGATGCTGCCTGTCCCGCTGAGTTACTCCAGCTTTTTGTGTCTACCTTCGGTTTAAACCAGCACCTGCAGTTCCTCCCTACAGTCATCAATCAAAACTGTTTGGTACAAGACAGTTTATCTGATGACTACACAGACAAATATGGGAAGATTAACTGTGCTCCCATCCATCACTAACACCAGCCTAGAGATGGCACCAGAGTCTCATTTGCACAATTCACGCAGAACTCGGGGTTGCCAACTATCTCACTCCCAAATAAGGGGCATAAGGTGATGTCACCGCCCCGCGCCCCACGTGACCTCACGCAGCCAGCGGCCTCGTGCTCCTGCATCACCAATGGTGGCCGCCCGGGCCGGGAGGCGGGTTGCTATGCAATCTCCGTTAGGCAGTGCCCGGGCCTCTGGGCCTACACTGTCCGGACCTACAGCGGCCCCCGGGCTACAGTGTCCAGGCCTACACTGTCCAGACCTACAGCGGCCCCTGGGCCTACAGTGTCCAGGCATACAATGTCCGGGCCTACAGTGTCCGGGCCTACAGTGTCCAGGCCTACAGTGTCCGGGCCTACAGTGTCCGGGCCTACAGTGTCCAGGCCTACAGTGTCCAGGCCTACAGTGTCCGGGCCTACAGTGTCCGGGCCTACAGTGTCCGGGCCTACAGTGTCCGGGCCTACAGTGTCCGGGCCTACAGTGTCCGGGCCTACAGTGTCCGGGCCTACAGTGTCCGGGCCTACAGTGTCCGGGCCTACAGTGTCCGGGCCTACAGTGTCCAGGCCTACAGCACTCCCCGGGTCTAATACAGGATAAGGGCGGTCCCGTACGGGACAAACTAATTTAGCCCAAAATACGGGATGTCCCGGCTAATATGGGACAGTTGGCAACCCTACACAGAACAAAGGACAGTATAGCACAGGAACAGGCCCTTCAGCCCACAATGTTAGTGCCGAACATGATGCCAAGTTCTTCAGTCCGAAGAAGGGTCTCGACCCGAAACATCACCCATTCCGTCTCTCCCGAGATGCTGCCTGACCCGCTGAGTTACTCCAGCATTTTGTGTCTTCCTTCGATTTAAACCAGCATCTGCAGTTTTTTCTTTTCCAAGTTAAACCGATCTCCTCTGCCTGCACGTGATTCCTATCCCTCCATACCCCTTCATATCCATGTGCCTGTCAGAAAGCCTCTTAAACACCACTATCGTATCTGCTTCCACCACCACCCCTGGCAGAGCGTTCCAGGCCCCCACCACCCTCTGTGTAAGATATTTGCCCCCCACATCTCCATTAAACTTGCCCCCTCTCACTTTATAGCTACGCCGTCTAGTGTTGAATATTGCCATCCTGGGAAAAGGTTCTGAAAGGTTCTGACTGTCTACCTGATCGATACCTCTCATAATATTATATACATTAAACCCTCGTTATAATGGACTGAGGGGGGAGGGGGGTAATAGGTCCAATATTGCCGGTTGTTCGCTATAACTAAGGGATAATCATTGTATACGTAGTGGAAACAAACTCCTGCAGATGCTGGTTAATACACAAAAGGTTTCAGAGTGCTGGAGTAACTCAGCGGGTCAATAGACAATAGACAATAGACAATAGGTGTAGGAGTAGGCCATTCAGCCCTTCAAGCCAGCACCGCCATTCAATGTGATCATGGCTGATCACTCTCAATCAGTACCCCGTTCCTGCCTTCTCCCCATACCCCCTCACTCCGTTATCCTTAAGAGCTCTATCCAGCTCTCTCTTGAAAGCATCCAACGAACTGGCCTCCACTGCCTTCGGAGGCAGAGAATTCCACACCTTCACCACTCTGACTGAAAAAGTTCTTCCTCATCTCCGTTCTAAATGGCCTACCCCTTATTCTTAAACTGTGGCCCCTTGTTCTGGACTCCCCCAACATTGGGAACATGTTTCCTGCCTCTAATGTGTCCAATCCCCTAATTATCTTATATGTTTCAATAAGATCCCCCCTCATCCTTCTAAATTCCAGTGTATACAAACCTAATTGCTCCAGCCTTTCAACATACGACAGTCCCGGCATTCCGGGAATCAACCTAGTGAACCTACGCTGCACGCCCTCAATAGCAACAATATCCTTCCTCAAATTTGGAGACCAAAACTGCACACAGTACTCCAGGTGCGGTCTCACCAGGGCCCGGTACAACTGTAGAAGGACCTCTTTGCTCCTATACTCAACTCCTCTTGTTACGAAGGCCAACATTCCATTGGCTTTCTTCACTGCCTGCTGTACCTGCATGCTTCCTTTCATTGACTGATGCACTAGGACACCCAGATCTCGTTGAACTCCCCCTCCTCCTAACTTGACACCATTCAGATAATAATCTGCCTTTCTATTCTTACTTCCAAAGTGAATAACCTCACACTTATCTACATTAAACTGCATCTGCCATGTATCCGCCCACTCACACAACCTGTCCAAGTCACCCTGCAGCCTTATTGCATCTTCCTCACAATTCACACTACCCCCCAGCTTAGTATCATCTGCAAATTTGCTAATGGTACTTTTAATCCCTTCATCTAAGTCATTAATGTCAGGCAGCATCTCTGGAGAACATGGATAGGTGACGTTTCACAGAGTGCTGGAGTAACTCAGTGGGTCAGGCAGCATCTCTGGAGAACATGGATAGGTGACGTTTCACAGAGTGCTGGAGTAACTCAGCGGATCAGGCAGCATCTCTGGAGAACCATCCTCTGAAGAAGGGTCTCGACCCGAAACGTCACCCATTCCTTCTCTCCAGAGATGCTGCCTGACCCGCTGAGTTACTCCAGCATTTTGTGTCTACCTCCCTTCCATTGACTCCATCTACACCTCACGCTGCCTCGGCAAGGCCAGCAGCATAATCAAGGACCAGTCTCACCCCCTCTTCTCCCCTCTCCCATCGGGCAAAAGTTACTGAAGTGTGAAAACGCACACCTCCAGATTCAGGGACAGTTTCTTCCCGGCTTTTATCAGGCAACTGGACCATCCTACCACAACCAGAGAGCAGTGCTGAACTACTATCTACCTCATTGGTGACCCTCGGAGTATCTTTGATCAGACTTTACTGGACTTTATCTTGCACTAAATGTTACTTCCTTTATCCTGTATCTGTACACTGTGGACGGCTCGATCGTAACCATGTACAGTCTTTTCGCTGACTAGATAGCACGCAACAAAATATAGGACTATATAGCAGACCGAGGATGAGGGGGGATCTTACAGAGGTGTATAAAATTATGAGAGGAATAGATCGGGTAGACGCACAGAGTCTCTTGCCCAGCGTAGGGGAATCGAGGACCAGAGAACATAGGTTTTAGGTGAAGAGGGGAAAAAATTAATAGGAACCTGAGGGGTAACGTTATTATGCAAAGTGTGGTTAGTATATGGAACGAGCTGCCGGAGGAGGTAGTTGAGGCAGGGACTATCAGAAAGCCATAAGGTCACTGGAGCGACTAGGCTTGTATACACTGGAATTTAGAAGGATGAGAGGAGATCTTATCGAAACGTATAAGATTATTAAGGGGTTAGACACGTTAGAGGCAGGAAACATGTTCCCAATGTTGGGGGAGTCCAGAACCAGGGGCCACAGTTTACGAATAAGGGGTAGGCCATTTAGAACTGAGATGAGGAAAACCTTTTTCAGTCAGAGAGTTGTGAATCTGTGGAATTCTCTGCCTCAGAAGGCAGTGGAGGCCAATTCTCTGAATGCATTCAAGAGAGAGCTAGATAGAGCTCTTAAGGATAGCGGAGTCAGGGGGTATGGGGAGAAGGCAGGAACGGGGTACTGATTGTGGATGATCAGCCATGATCACATTGAATGGCGGTGCTGGCTTGAAGGGCCGAATGGCCTCCTCCTATACCTATTGTCTATTGTCTCACGTGACAGTCCCGTGTACACTAGTGCCACTTGCCTGCGCTTGAAGGGATGAAATCTGCATGAGTCTATGATTCTGAAGGTTCTTACCTGCAATGCCATCGTTTGGTCTGGTGAGAGGTGGTGCCAGTCCATCACTGCTGTGCCCACCACTGCCCCGGATGCCAGGGTCCATCTCAGGCAGCGGGGTATCGCTGGTTTGCCCTGGTTCCACCGACGCTTGGGTCTCAACCCCATCACGGTAGGGGCCGGGAAGGCCAAAGTGCCAGGCCGCCCCGCGATCCTCCGCATCCGCCGTCGGGCCCGGTGCCGGCGACCGGGAGACCGCGTCCGAGGCCGGGGGCGAGCCGGGCGGCGAGAGGGAGCAGAGCGAGGACCTGGGGCTCGAGGAGGTGACGGACCTGGAGGGCACCGCGGGCGCGGTCTCTCCGGCGCGCGGTCCCCGCGCCCCCTCGACCTCGTGGATGGTGGTGATGGCGGAGGGGTGGGAGGCTGCCCTGTCCTGCAGCATGAAGTCCAGCCTGTACCGGGTGTCCAGGTCCACCGCCGGCTGGTCCCAGGGGCCGCCGTACAGCTCGGCTGAGCTCAGCGAGTTGAGGGAGCCGCAGCTGGACGTGTTGAGCGAGCCGCGGCTGGAGGCGAGGGATCCCAGACTACTGCCAGAAGACAAGCTCAACGCACTCGCAGAAAGGCTGGCGGGGGAGAGAAGACAGAGTCAAAGGCTGAGAGGAGATTTCACCTTCGTGCTGCAAGTGAAACGAGCACAATCAACCTCTTTACCCCCCTCACCTTTTTCACTCATTGTAAATCTGTGGAATTCTCTGCCTCAGAAGGCAGTGGAGGCCAATTCTCTGAATGCATTCAAGAGAGAGCTAGATAGAGCTCTTAAGGATTGCGGAGTCAGGGGGTATGGGGAGAAGGCAGGAACGGGGTACTGATTGAGAATGATCAGCCATGATCACATTGAATGGCGGTGCTGGCTCGAAGGGCCGAATGGCCTACTCCTGCACAAATTGTCTATTGTCTATTGTCACTTTAAACCTATGTCCTCTGTTTCATGATTCCCCAACTCTGGGTTAAAGACTCAACTAGGCTACTCCCCTTATGATTTTATAGATCTCTATCTATTCAAATCTATTTTTATAAAGCATCTCATAGGTTCACGTTCATGTCCATGTGATAGGAGCAGAATTAGGCCATTCGGCCCATCAAGTCTACTCCGACATTCAATCGTGGCTGGTCTATCTCTCCCTCCCAACCCCATTCTCCTGCCTTCTCCCCATAACCCCTGACACCCGCACTAATCAAGAATCTGTCTATCTCTGCCTTAAAAATATCCACTGACTCAGCCTCCACAGCCATTTGTGGCCACAAATTCCGCAGATTCACCACCCTTTGTCTAAAGAAATTCCTCCTCACCTCGTTCCTAAAGGAACGGCCTTTAATTCTGTGGCTGGGCCCTCTGGTCGCAGGCTCTCCCACTAGTGGAAACATCCTCTCCACATCCACTCTATCCGGGCCTTCGTAAAGTCTTTCGTAACGCAAAACGGTGACCATGGCAACACAGAATATGGGGCAGCACGGTGGCGCAGCGGTAGAATAGCTGCATCACGGTGCCAGAGACCCGGGTTTGATCTCATGAGTGTGGGAGGAAACCGGAGCGCCCGGAGAAAACACACGCGGGTCACGGGGCGAACGTACAAACTCTACACAGACAGCACCCGTAGTCGGGATCGAACCCGGGTCTCTGGCGCTGTGTGGCAGCAATGTATTCCCAGGTGGCACAATGGGGCAGTGGTAGAGTTGCGGCCTTATAACGTCTAAGACCCGGTTCGATCCTGACTACGGGCGCTGTCTGTATGGAGTTTGCACGTTCTTCCACACTCTAAATATGTGCAGGTTGGTAGGTTACTTGGATTTGGTAAAAATTGTAAATTGACCCTAATGCGTGTGGGATAGTGCTAGTGTACGGGGTGATCGCTGGTCGGTGCGGACTGAGAGGGCCGAAGGACTTGTTTCTGCGCTGTGCCTCTGAATTTTAAAGGCTGAATGTTTCACAGATATTCTGAAAGGTAGGAGTAATTAAATTATTAGAATCATAATGAGAAAATAATTAGACAGGTACACGGATAGGACAGGTTTAGAGGGATAAGGGCCAAATGCAGGCAGGTGGGACCAGTGTAGATGGGACATGTTGGTCGGTGTGGGCAAGTTGGGCAGAAGATAGGGTTGCTAACTGTCCCGTATTAGCTGGAACATCCTGTATATTGGGCTAAATTGGTTTGTTCTATACGGGCTGCCCTTGTCCCGTATTAGGCCCGGGGGCGCTGTAGGCCCGGACACTGTAGGCCCAGACACTTTAGGCCCGGACACTGTAGGCTCGGACACTGTAGGTCCAGACACTGTAGGTCCAGACACTGTAGGCCCAGACACTGTATGCCCGGGTGCCGCTGTAGGCCCGGACAATGTAGGCCCGGACGGTGTAGGCCCGGAGGCCCGGGCGTCGCCTAGCCGAGGTTGCGTAGCAACCCGCCTCCCGGCCCAGGCGGCCGCCATTGGTGGAGCGGGGGCACGTGGCGGCTGGCTGGGTGAGGTCACGTGGGGCACGGGGCGTTGACGTCACCTTTTGTCCCCTATTTGGGAGTGAGAAAGTTGGCAACCCTAGTTGAAGGGCCTGTTTCCACGCTGTGTGATCCTATGACTAATTGTTTGAGGTTCCTTGGACACTGCGTGGGCACGTACCTCTTGAGCTGTGTGTGCAAGAACAAGGTGAGTTGGGTGGCGTCCTCCAGCTGCTGCACCAGACCCTTTCTCTTCTCTTGTAACTTTAGCCTGGAAATTAAAGCATTATAAGTGCATTCGTTCGTAATGTTACGGGAGCAGAATCATTCAGCCCACCCGACATTCAATCGCAGCTGATTGATCTCTACCTCCTAACCCCATTCTCCTGCCTCCCCCCATAACCCCTGACACCCGCACTAATCAAGAATCTATCTATCCCTGCCTTAAAAATATCCACTGACTTGGCCTCCACAGCCTTCTATGGCCAACAGATTCACCACCCTCTGACTAAAGAAATTCCTCCTCATCTCCTTCCTAAAGGAACGCCTTTTAATTCCGAGGCTGTGCCCTCTGGTCCAAGACTCTCCCACCAGTGGAAACATCCTCTCCACATTGAGTAGATTAGTGGATTCCAGATTAGGGGAGTCCAGAACGAGGGGTCACCGTTTAAGAATAAGGGGTAGGCCATTTAGAACGGAGATGAGGAAAAACTTTTTCAGTCAGAGAGTTGTGAATCTGTGGAATTCTCTGCCTCAGAAGGCAGTGGAGGCCAATTCTCCGAATGCATTCAAGAGAGAGCTAGATAGAGCTCTTAAAGAGTCAGGGAGTATGGGGAGAAGGCAGGAATGGGGTACTGATTGAGAATGATCAAGCATGATCACATTGAATGGCGGTGCTGGCTCGAAGGGCTGAATGGCCTCCTCCTGCACCTATTGTCTATTGTCTATTGTAAAGTGGGTTTGACTTATCTACAAAACCCAGCAAAGGAAAGCACAGAGCAGCAGGTTAAAATCACAGTCATGGAGAAAAAAAGTCAGCTGACTGACTTTAGCCTGCATTTGACCCACGTCCGTCTACATCTTTCTAATCCAAGTTTAGTTTTAGTCTAGTTTAGTTTAGTTTAGAGATACAGCACGGAAACAGGCCCACCGGGTCCGCGCCGACCAGCGATCCCCGCACACCAACACTATCCTATACGCACTAGAGGACAATGTTTACATTTACCAAGCCAATTAACCTACAAACCTGCACGTCTTTGGAGTGTGGGAGGAAACCGAAGATCTCGGAGAAAACCCGCGCAGGTAACGGGGAGAACGCACAAACTCCGTACAGACAGCGCCCGTAGTCAGGATGGAACCCGGGACTCCGGCGCTGCATTCACTGTAAGGCGGCAACTCTGGGCTCCCCCAATATTGGGAAAAAAAATCCTGCATCGAGCTTGTCCAGTCCTTTTATAATTTTATACGTTTCTATAAGATCCCCTCTCATCCTTCTAAACTCCAGTGAATACAAGCCCAGTCTTTCCAATTTTTTCTCATATGGCAGTCCCGCCATCCCGGGGATTAACCTCATGAACCTTCGCTGCACTGCCTCAATAGCAAGGATGTCCCTCAAATCCTCTATGGTTCTACAGCTATGACTATGATTCTACGGCTCTACCTATGGTTCTACTATGGTTGCCAACAGTCCCGTATTAGTCGGGACGTCCCGTATATTGAGCTAAATTGCTTTGTCCCGTACGGGACCGCCCTTGCCCCGTATTAGAATCGGGGGGCGCTGTAGGTCCAAACGCTGTAGGACCGGACCCTGTAGGCCTCAGACACTGTCGGCCCGGACACTGTAGGCCCGGACACTGTAGTCCTGGACACTGTAGGCTCGGACACTGTAGGCTCGGACAATGTAGGCCCGGATGCTGTAGGCCTGGACACTGTAGGCCTGGACACTGTAGGCTCGGACACTGTAGGCCGGGACGCTGTAGGCCCGGACACTGTAGGCCCGGACACTGTAGGCCCGGACACTGTAGGCTCGGACCCGGACACTGTAGACCCGGATATTGCAGGCCCATACACTGTAGGCCCAGATACTCTAGGACCGGACACTCTAGGCCCAGGGTCCGCTGTAGGCTCGGACAATGTAGGCCCGGGGGCCCAGGCGCCGCCTAACGGAGGTTGCGTAGCAACCCACCTACTGGCCCGGGCGGCCGCCATTAGTGGAGCGGGAGCACGTGGCCGCCGACTGGGCGAGGTCACGTGGGGCGCGGGGCGGTGACGTCACCTTTTGTCCCTTATTTGGGAGTGAGGAAGTTGGCAACCCGAGATTCTACCGCTGTGTGACTCTGTGTCTCAGGGTCAGCCTGTTGCCTTGGCTGGCCTGTGTGATGGGCCACTGACCTCTGGGCCAGTGCGTCGGCGCCTGTGCAGGGAGCGGTGTGAAGTTCCCCCTCCAGCCGCGTCCTGTGCGCCTCCAGCCGCTCGGACTCGTGGTGCGAGCAGCCGCGGAGCGTCATGAACTGCAGCTCCTTCAGCAGCTCCTCCTTTTCGTTCATCAACATCATCTTGTCTTGCTCCACGTCCAGCAGCCCGGGCCATGCCTCCCCGTCCAGCCTCGACAGCTCCATCTTGACATTCGCTATTCTGTACGACACAGGAAAAAGAAAACATCCCTTGGTTATAATTCCATGCTTTTGCATTAAAGAAACACAGATACTACAGCACGGTGGCGCAGCGGTAGAGTTGCTGCCTCACAGCGCTGGAGACCCGGGTTCCATCCTGACTAAGGGTGCTGTCTGTACGGAGTTTGTACATTCTCCCCGTGACCGTGTGGGTTTTCTCCGAGATTTAATTTAGTTTAGTTTAGAGATACAGTGAGGAAATAGGCCCTTCGGCCCACCGGGTCCGCGCCGACCAGCAATCCCCGCACACTAACACTATCCTACACCCACTAGGGACAATTTTTACATTTGCCCAGCCAATTAACCTGCAAACCTGTACGTCTTTGGAGTGTGGGAGGAAACCGAAGATCTTGGAGAAAACCCACGCAGGTCACGGGGAGAACGTACAAACTCCGTACAGACAGCGCCCGTAGTCGGGATGGAACCCGGGTCTCCGGCGCTGCAAGCGCTGTAAGGCAGCAACTCTACCGCTGCGCCATTGTGCTCTAACAACATATGAACGTGAATTTATGAAATGGCATGCAGCCAGCAATGTGTTTACGCCATTCATAATCACCTTCTCTTTGCTTCTTCGTATTGAAGACTCAGTCTGACGCTCTCTGCCAAGTTGGCCTGGCTTCTTGGGCCAAACTAGAAAAAAAGAAATGATTTCACATAAAGTCAGGCAATGCGTTCACATAATAAAGTCACAAAGTGTTGGAGTAACTCAGCGGGTCAGGCTGCATCTCTGGAGAACATGGTTAGGTGACGTTTCACAGAGTGCTGGAGTAACTCAGCGGGTCAGGCTGCATCTCTGGAGAACATGGTTAGGTGACGTTTCACAGAGTGCTTGAGTAACTCAGCGGGTCAGGCAGCATCTCTGGGGAACATGGATAGGTGACGTTTCACAGAGTGCTGGAGTAACTCAGAGGGTAAGGCAGCATCTCAGGAGAGAAAGAATGGGTGACGTTTCAGGTCGAGACCCTTCTTCAGACAAAGGCAGGCAGGTGGGACTGGTGTAGATGGGGTATGTTGGTTGGTGTGGACAAGTTGGGCCGAAGGGCCTGTTTCCACGCTGAGTGACTCTATGAACATGGGCCGGTGACATGTTGGGTCGAAACCCTTCTTCAATGTAGGGGAAGATGGAAAAGATCAGGTCGGAAGAAGGGTCTCAACCCGAAAAGTCACCTATCCATGTTCTCCAGAGATGCTGCCTATTCAAACAGATAAAAGTCTTAAGGGATTAGACAGGCTAGTTGCAGGAAACATGTTCCCGATGTTGGGGGAGTCCAGAACCAGGGGGTGACAGTTTAAGAATAAGGGGTAGGCCATTTAGGACTGAGATGAGGAAAATCTTTTTCACCCAGAGCGTTGTGAATCTGTGGAATTCTCTGCCACAGAAGGCAGTGGAGGCCAATTCACTGGAGTTTTCAAGAGAAAGTTAGATTTAACTCTTAAGTTCTAACGGAATCAAGGGATATGGGGAGAAAGCAGGAACGGGGTACTGATTCTGGATGATCAGCCATGATCAAATTGAATGGCGGTGCTGGCTCGAAGGGCTGAATGGCCTCCTCCTGCATCTATTTTCTAAGTTTCTATGTTTCTGTGACTGAGATGAGGAAAAACTTTTTCAGTCAGAGTGTTGTGAATCTGTGGAATTCTCTGCCTCAGAAGGCAGTGGAGGCCAATTCTCTGAATGCATTCAAGAGAGAGCAGGACAGAGCTCTTAAGGATAGCGGAGTCAGGGGGTATGGGGAGAAGGCAGGAACGGGGTACTGATTGAGAATGATCAGCCATGATCACATTGAATGGCGGTGCTGGCTCGAAGGGCCGAATAGCCTACTCCTGCACCTATAGACAATAGACAATAGGTGCAGGAGGTGCTATTGTCTATTGTTTATTGTCTATTGAGATGTTGGCTGGCCCGCTGAGTTACTCCAGCATTTTGTGTCTGCCATGATAAGGGAATAACGTTTAGTGCAAGGTAAAGCCAGCAAAGTCCGATCAAGGATAGTCCAAAGGTCACAAAAGACAAAAGACAATAGACAATAGACAATCGACAATAGACATTGTTTTTGTTTGAAGCCGCAGACAGATAGACATAGACATAGAAAATAGGTGCAGGAGGAGGCCATTTGGCCCTTCGAGCCAGCACCGCCATTCATTGTGATCATGGCTGATCATTCTCAATCAGTACCCCGTTCCTGCCTTCTCCCCATACCCCCTGACTCCGCTATCCTTAAGAGATCTATCTAGCTCTCTCTCTTGAATGCATTCAGAGAATTGACCTCCACTGCCTTCTGAGGCAGAGAATTCCACAGATTCACAACTGTCTGACTGAAGGTTCCTTCTCACCTCAGTTTTAAATGGCCTACCCCTTCATTCTTAGACTCTAGCCCCTGGTTCTAGACACGTTGTCCCTCTTTCTCTTTCCCTCCCTCCCCCTTTCTTCCGCCATTCATTGTGATCATGGCTGATCATTCTCAATCAGTAACCCGTGCCTGCCTTCTCCCCATACCCTTTGATTCCACTAGCCCCTAGAGCTCTATCTAACTCTCTTTTAAATCCATCCAGTGAATTGGCCTCCACTGCCCTCTGTGGCAGAGAATTCCACAAATTCACAACTCCCTGGGTGAAAAAGTTTTTTCTCACCTCAGTTTTAAATGGCCTCTCCTTTATTCTTAGACTGTGTGGCCCCTGGTTCTGGACTCCCCCAACATTGGGAACATTTTTCCTGTGCCTAGCTTGTCCAGTCCTTTTATAATTTTATACGTTTCAATAAGATCCTCTCTCATCATTCTAAACTCCAGTGAATACAAGCCAAGTCTTTCCAATCTTTCCTCATATGACAGTCCCGCCATCCCGGGGATTATTCTCGTGAACCTAGGCATGAAACGATGGTAAACAGTACACCAACTGTTTGGGCTATCAAGGGGATGTTCAGCTCAATTAGCATTCCTTGGCACCATATACGGCTCAATTCCATCCCGTGAGCAGCTTATTTGTAGCTTGACCAGTGTGTGACTTGGATTTATTACTATCTGCTTAACATGCCTTCAGCAGACATTATAGGGGCAGTTCACGACCTACACTTGCAGGTACAGCACGCAGTGAAGAAAGCTAACGGCATGTTGGCCTTCATAACGAGAGGATTTGAGTAGAGGAATAAAGAGGTCCTTTTGCAGTTGTACAGGGTTCTGGTGAAACCACATCTGGAGTATTGTGTGCAGTTTTGGTCTCCTAATTTGAGGGTGGACGTCCTTGCTATTGAGGCAGTGCAGCATAGGTTCACCAGGTTAATCCCTGGGATGGCGGGACTGTCATACGAGGAAAGATTGGAAAGACTGGGCTTGTATTCACTGGAGTTTAGAAGGATGAGAGGGGATCTTATAGAAACATAAAATTATAAAAAGACTGGACAAGCTAGATGCACGAAAAATTCTCCCAATGTTGGGGGAGTCCAGAACCAGGGGCCGCACAGTCTAAGAATAAAGGGGAGGCCATTTAAAACTGAGGTGAGAAGGAACTTTTTCACCCAGAGTTGTAAATTTGTGGAATTCTCTACCACAGAGGGCAGTGGAGGCCAAATTACTGGATGGATTTAAGAGAGAGTTAGATAGAGCTCTAGGGGCTAGTGGAATCAAGGGATATAGGGAGAAGGCAGGCACGGGTTAATGATTGTTGACGATGAACCATGATCACAATGAATGGCGGTGCTTGCTCGAAGGGCCGAATGGCCTCCTCCTGCACCTATTTTCTATGTTTCTATGTTTCTATGTTACTCAACAACCAAAAATCTGTAGTCTCTTTTTGCTCTGGTTTATTTCACTCACATGTTTAAACTACAGTATTGTATCCGTAATGTTTTAATCTTTTATGCTTTATTCTTAATTGTTCACTGTATGTTCGTGTTGTTACTTGCGAGCGGAGCACCAAGGCACATTCCTTGTATGTGCACATACTTGGCCAATAAACTTATTCATTCATTCATTCATTCATTCATTGAAAGAATTTAAACGCTCACGTCTCCGATGATATCGGTCTGTGAGCCGGCATCGAGGCAGTGCTTGGGGTTGGTGCGATGGAAACTGCCCGGATCGGACTGCAGGTCAGACTCTGAGCTTCCCACCTGCTGGCTGGACTGGAATCCACTCCGCAGTTTAGCGAGACTCTGGCAGGAAGCAATCAGAGAAAGTGAAATAAAATTCACGCATCCTAATCAATTAAACAACCTTTCAACAGTTCGGTTTAGTCCAGTTTATTGTCACGTGTTCAGTGAAAAGCTTTTGTTGCGTGCCAGCCAGTCAGCGGAAAGACAATACATGATTACAATCGAGCCATCCACAGCGTACAGACACATGAGAAGGGAATAACGTTTAGAAGCATAGACAATAGGTGCAGGAGGAGGCTGTTTGGCCCTTCGAGCCAGCACTGCTATTCATTGTGATCATGGCTGATCATCCACAATCAGTAACCCGTGCCTGACTTATCCCCATATCCCTTGATTCCATTAGCCCCTAGAGCTCTATCTAATTCTCGTTTAAATTCATCCAGTGAATTGGCCTCCACTGCCCTCTGTGGAGTACAAGGTAAAGCCAGTAAAGTCCGATCAAGGAGAGTCCGAGGGTCACCAATGAGGTGGATGGTAGTTCAGCAGTGCTCTCTGGTTGTGGTGGTGTAAGAAAATAACTGCAGATGCTGGTACAAATCGAAGGTATTTATTTCACCACATGTTGGAGTAACTCAGCAGGTCAGGCAGCATCTCAGGAGAGAAGGAATGGGTGACGTTTCGGGTCGAGACCCTTCTTCACACTAATGTCAGGGGGGCGGGACAAAGGAAGGATATAGGTGGAGACAGAAAGACAGAGGGAGAACTGGGAAGGGGGAGGGGAAGAGAGGGACAGAGGAGCTATCTAAAGTTAGAGAAGTCAATGTTCATACCGCTGGGCTGCAAGCTGCCCAAGCAAAATATGAGGTGCTGTTCCTCCAATTTCCGGTGGGCCTCACTATGGCACTGGAGGAGGCCCATGACAGAAAGGTCAGACTGGGAGTGGGAGGGGGAGTTGAAGTGCTGAGCCACCGGGAGACCAGGTTGGTTAAGGCGGACTGGATGGTTCAGTTGCCTGATAACAGCTGGGAACAAGAATCAAACGTTTGAAAAAGTTTAGTTGGTTGTCATGTTTGCCGAGGTACAGTGGAAAGCTCTTGTCATCTGCTATCTGGTCAGCAGAAAGACAATGTGTAATTAGTTTAGTTTAGCTTAGAGTTAAAGCACGGAAGCAGGCCCTTCGGCCCACCGAGCCCGTGCCGACCAGCGATCACCCCGTACATTAGCACTATCTTACACACATTTGGGTCAATTTACAATTTTACTAAAGCCAATTAACCTACAAACCTGGAAATTCAATCTAGACATAAATTATTAGTTTAGAGATACAGCGCAGAAACAGGCCCTTTCGGCCCACCGGGTCCGCGCCGCCCAGCGATCCCCGCACACTAACACTATCCTACACCCACCAGGGACAATTTTTTTTTACATTTACCAAGCCAATTAACCTACAAACCTGTAGGTCTTTGGAGTGTGGGAGGAAACCGAAGATCTCAGAGAAAACCCACGCAGGTCACGGGGAGAACGTACAAACTCCGTACAGACAGCACCCATGGTCGGGATCGAACCCGGGCCTCCAGCGCTGCATTCGCTGTAAGGCAGCAACTCTACCGCTGCGCCACCGTGCCACCCAATTATCGGAGCCATTCGGCCCATTGAGTCTATTCTACCATTCAATCATGGCTGATCTACTGTATCTCTCCCTCTCAACCCCATTCTCCTGCCTTCTCCCCATGACAAAGAAACATAGAAAAAAAATAGGTGCAGGAGGAGGCCATTCGGCCCTTCGAGCCAGCACCGCCATTCAATATGATCATGGCTGATCATTCATAATCAGTACCCTGTTCCTGGTTTTTCCCCATATCCCCTGATCCCTTTAGCCCCGAGAGCTACTGTAAATCTGACTCTCTCTTGAAAGGAAGACCGCTGACACCCATACTAATCAAGAACCTATCAAGCAGCATCTCAGGAGAGAAGGAATGGGTGACGTTTCATCAGTATGAAGAAGGGTCTCGACCCGAAACATCACCCATTCCTTCACTTCTGAGATGCTGCCTGACACGCTGCGTTACTCCAGTATTTTGTGATACCTTCGATTTGTACCAGCATTTCATCATATCATCATATCATATATATACAGCCGGAAACAGGCCTTTTCGGCCCTCCAAGTCCGTGCCGCCCAGTGATCCCCGCACATTAACACTATCCTACACCCACTAGGGACAATTTTTACATTTACCCAGCCAATTAACCTACATACCTGTACGTCTTTGGAGTGTGGGAGGAAACCGAAGATCTCGGAGAAAACCCACGCAGGTCACGGGGAGAACGTACAAACTCCTTACAGTGCAGCACCCGTAGTCAGGATCGAACCTGAGTCTCCGGCGCTGCATTCGCTGTAAAGCAGCAACTCTACCGCTGCGCTACCGTACCGTACCATTTGTACCAGCAGTTATTTTCCTAAGAACCTCTCAATCTCCACTTTAAGAATATCCATTGACTTGGCCTCCACAGCCATTTGTGGCAATGAATTCCACAGATTCACCACCCTCTGACTAAAGAAATTCTTCCTCATCTCCTTCCTAAAGGTATGTCCTTTTATTCTGAGGCTCTCACTTCTGGCACAAGTCTCTCCCACTTATATCTTAATATTTTAGTTTATTTTTTTAGTTTAGTTTCGAGATACCACATGGAAACAGGCCCTTCGGACCTCTGGGTCCGCGCCGACCAGCGACCCCCACACACTAACACTATCCTACACAAATAGGAACAATTTACATTTACACCAAGCCAATTAACCTACAAACCTGCACGTGTTTGGAGTGTGGGAGGAAACCGAAGATCTCGGAGAAAACCCACGCAGGTCACGGGGAGAACGTACAAACTCCGTACAGATAGCACCCGTAGTCGGGATCGAACCCGGGTCTCCGGCGCTGTGAGGCAGCAACTCAACCGCTGTGCCACCTTGCTATTGAGGGCGTGCAGCGTAGGTTGCTATTGAGGGCGTGCAGCGTAGGTTCACTAGGTTAATTCCCGGAATGGCGGGACTGTCGTATGTTGAAAGGCTGGAGCAATTAGGCTTGTATACACTGGAATTTAGAAGGATGAAGGGGGATCTTATTGAAACATATAAGATAATTAGGGGATTGGACACATTAGAGGCAGGAAACATGTTCCCAATGTTGGGGGAGTCCAGAACAAGGGGCCACAGTTTAAGAATAAGGGGTAGGCCATTTAGAACAGAGATGAGGAAGAACCTTTTCAGTCAGAGAGTGGTGAAGGTGTGGAATTCTCTGCCTCAGAAGGCAGTGGAGGCCAGTTCGTTGGATGCTTTCAAGAGAGAGCTGGATAGAGCTCTTAAGGATAGCAGAGTGAGGGGGTATGGGGAGAAGGCAGGAACGGGGTACTGATTGAGAGTGATCAGCCATGATCGCATTGAATGGCGGTGCTGGCTCGAAGGGCTGAATGGCCTACTCCTGCACCTATTGTCTATTGTCTATTGTTTATTTATATTAGATGTAGTTTGTGCTATGTCAGTGTGTTGAAGTGGACAATACTTTACAATACAAAACAATACAACATTTACTGGGAATTGCACAGATATTGTACATTTCTTTTAACTCAGAAAAAAATACGAGTAACTCAGCGAGTCAGGCAGCATCTCTGGGGAACATGGATAGGTGACGTTTCACAGAGTGCTGGAGTAACTCAGCGGGTCAGGCAGCATCTCTGGGGAACATGGATAGGTGACGTTTCAAAAAGTGCTGGTGTAACTCAGCAGATCAGGCAGTTTCTCTGGAAAACGTGGACAGGTGACGTTTCACAGAGTGCTGGAGTAACTCAGCGGGTCAGGCAGCATCTCTGGAGGACAAAGATAGATGACATTTCGGGTTGGGACCCTTCTTCAGACTAATTTTTAACTCACAGGTCAGTGAATGTGTGTGTACCTGCATCAGATCCTGTTTCTCTTTCTCGCCTGTACTAATGGCTTTCTTGATGGTTTTGAGCTCACTCATGATGGCCTTGGCTTCCTTCAGTTCGTAACCATTGTGCACTCCTGACATCTTCCGATCGATTCTGCAGCGGAAGTAACAAAGAAACTGATTAAAAGGCAGGAAAAGAAAAACGTGGGGTGGGATTAAAAACATAGTCAATTCAAAGAACCAGTCTGAGCCCAGGAACTGATAGACTTGTGTTGCGTTCCTGCTCGTACGTCTCCCTCTCCCCTGACTCCCTGAAGCAGGGTCTCGACCCGAAACGTCACCTATCCATGTTCTCCAGAGATGCTGCCTGACCCGCTGAGTTACTCCAGCATTGTGTGTCTTTCTTCAGTGTGAACCAGCATCTGCAGTTCCATGGACATTCTAACTCCCATAAAAGGAACAAAAGGACGTCACTGCCCGCGCCCCACGTGACCTCACCCAACCAGCGGCCACGTGCTCACACTCCACCAATGGCAGCCGCCCGTGCCTGGAGGCGGGTTGCTATGCAGCCTCCGTCAGGCGAAAGCTCTCGGCCCTGCTCCCTGAACACACTCCATTAGCCTGCAGTGTCCGGGCCTACAGCGGCCCCCAGTTCTACCGTGCCCGGGCCTAGTGTCCGGGCCTACAGCGGCCCCCGGGCCTACAGCGGCCCCGGGCCTACAGCGTCCCCTGGGCCTACAGCGGCCCCCAGGCCTACAGCGTCCGGGCCAACAGCGCCCCCTGGGCCTAATACGGGACAAGTGCTGTCCCATACGGGACAAACCAATTTAGCTCAAAATACGGGATGTCCCGGCTAATACGGCACAGTTGACAACACTAGATAGGCCGCATGTGGAGTAGTGAGTGCAGTTCTGGTCGCCCCATTACAGGAAGGGTGTGGAGGCTTTGGGGAGGGTGCAGAGGAGGTTTACCAGAATGCTGCCTGGATTAGAGGGTTTCAGCTGCACAGAGAGGTTGGGCAGACTGGGATTGTTTTCTCAGGAGGTTGAGGGGAGACATGAAAGAAGAGTATTAAATTATGAGAGGGTAATTCCTAATTCTGAGAGGGTAAAATTAAGAATTATTATAAATAGGGTAAACAGTCAGAACCTTTTTCCGACACTAGAGGGCATATCTAGAAGGTGAGAGGGGGAAAGTTTAAAGGAGTTGTGTGGGGCAGGTTTTTTTACACAGAGGGTGGTGGGGGCCTGGAACGCGCTGCCAGGGGTGGTGGTGGAGGCAGATACGATAGTGGCGTTTAAGAGGCTTTTAGACGGGCATAGGGAAGTTCAGGGAATAGAGGGATATGGATCATGTGCAGGCAGATGAGATCAGTTTAATTTGGTATCATGTTCAGCACAGACACTGCGGGCTGAAAGGCCTGTTTCTGTGCTGGTCTGTCCAATATTATAACCATGTTCTCCACAGATGCTGACAGGCCCGCTGAGTTACTCCAACACTCTGTGAAACGTCACCCATTCCCTCTCTCCAGAGATGCTGCCTGACCCGCTGAGTTACTCCAGCACTCTGTGAAACGTCACCTATCCATGTTCTCCAGAGATGCTGCCTGACCCGCTGAGTTACTCCAGTGTGTTTTTTAATGTAAGCAGATACTCTGACCTAGAAATTCTTTGGCAAGCAGAAAGCAACCTAATATGGAACAAATATTTTTATTAAAGGGCTGCTGGAACAAGGTTCTTCTGTGCACAAGACCCACTAGCTACAGAAAAAGTAGTAACTCAGCGGGTCAGGCAGCATCTCTGGAGAACAGCGGTCCCCGGGCCTACAGTGTCCAGGCCTTCAGTGTCTGGGCCTACAGTGTCAGGGCCTACAGCGTCGGTGCCTAAGGCTTCCCCCGAGCCTAATGCAGGACACTGTAGGCCCGGACACTGTAGGTCCGGACAGTGTAGACCCAGAGGCCCGGGCGCCACCTAATGGAGATTGCGTAGCAACCCGCCTCCCGGCCCGGGCGGCTACCATTGGTGGAGCGGGAGCACGTGGCCGCTGGCTGGGTGAGGTCACGTGGGTCGCGGGGCGGTGACGTCACCTTGTCCCTTATTTGGGAGTAAGAATGTTGGTAACCCTAGTACCTCGGTACATGTGACAATAAACTAAACTGTTTCCTCACTGTATCTCCAAACTAAACTAAAGATTTAGATTTAGAGATACAGCGCAGAAACAGGCCCTTTCGGCCCACCGGGTCCGCGCCGCCCAGCGATCCCCGCACACTAACACTATCCTACACCCGCCAGGGACAATTTTTTTAAACATTTACCAAGCCAATTAACCTACAAACCTGTACGTCTTTGGAGTGTGGGAGGAAACCGAAGATCTCGGAGAAAACCCACGCAGGTCACGGGGAGAACGTACAAACTCCGTACAGACAGCACCCATAGTTGGGATCGAACCCGGGTCTCCGGCGCTGCATTCGCTGTAAGGCAGCAACTCTACCGCTGCGCCACCGTGCCGCCCCTAAACTAACAAACGCGCACGTATTTAGTGTCCGTGAGGCAGCCGCTCTACTGAAGGAAGGAATTGCTTGAGCACTTGGGCTCTGTGTAACTAGCCAAACGTGCTTGCTTGCAATAAATTTCAGTAGAAGTTGTACTGGTGAAAACAAACGCTCACCTGCCAAGCCTTTCACACAGCTTTGCATTGTTCCCTTGTGGTATTTTGTTGACAATAGCCCAAACATATTTTGAATACCGAACAGCGCTGTCAGTGAGCAAACTATTTCTCATGATAGTACATTGTTGACAAGTCATAAAAACACCCTGCCTAACCAAACTTAGGTGGCGCAGCGGTAGAGTTGCTGCCTCACAGCGTCAGAGACCAGGGTTCCATCCTGACTACTGTCTGCGCTGTCTGTACGGAGTTTGTACGTTCTCCCCGTGACCTGCGTGGGTTTTCTCCGGGTCCTCTGGTTTCCTCCCACACTCCAAAGTCGTGCGGGTTTGTAGGTTTAGGTTAGTTTAGAGACACAGCGCGGAAACAGGCCCCTTCGGCCCACCGAGTCCGCACCGACCAGCGATCCCCACATACCAACATTATCCTACACACACTGGGGATAATTTGAACATTAATACCAAGCCAGCTGTGCTAATTGACCAATAAAATTGTAAATTGTCCCTGGTGTTTGTAGGATAGTGTTCATGTTCAGGGAACGCTAGCCAGCGTGAACTCGGTGGGCCGAAGGGCCTGTTTCCACGCTGTGTCTCTAAACTAAACTAAACTTCAGCTAATCCATGTACAAGACAATCGGTTCCTCAAATGTACTTCATTCATTGTCTGTGCATTATTTCCCACGTGCCCATCTTTAACCAGAAAACAAAGCAATGTTTATGTTGGAGATACAGCATGGAAACAGGCCCTTTGGCCCACCGAGTCCACGCCAACCATCGATCATCCGTTCACATCTATTTATCTCTTTTCTCCAGAGAGGCTGAGTTACTCAGGAGTTTTGTGTCTATCTACCCGTTCACACTAGATCTACATTATCCCACTTTCTCATCCATTCCCTACACACCAGGGCCAATTCACAGAGGCCCAATTAACCTACAAACCCGTACATCTTGGTGATGTGGGAGGTGACCGGGGATGAGTGGGTTGACATACGATGAGGGTTTGAAGGCACTGGGCCTGTACTCGCTGGAGTTTAGAAGGATGAGGGGGAAACCTCATTGAAACTAACTTCACGAATAGTGTAAAGCCTGGATAGAGTGGGTGTGGAGAGGGTGTTTCCCTTAGTGGGAGAGTCTGGGACCAGAGGGCACAGCCTCAGAATTAAAGGACGCGCCTTTAGGAAGGAGATGAGGAGGAATTTATTTTGCTAGAGGGTGGTGAATCTGTGGAATTCATTGCCACAGACGGCTGTGGAGGCCAAGCCAGTGGATATTTTGAAGGCGGAGGTTGACAGATTCTTGATTAGTGCGGGTGCCAGGGGTTATGGGGAGAAGGCAGGAGAATGGGGTTGAGGGAGAGATAGATCCGCCATGATTGAATGGGGGAGTAGACCGATGGGCCGAATGGCCTAATTCTGCTCCTATCACTTATGAACATGAATAAAAAGTCCAATGTGATCCGCCGACATTTTGGATTCACATCTGTAATTCTTTATGACGTATTATGCACGACCCATTTTGAACTTCCACCACTTCCGGATTTCTATTCCTTTAAAAATGTTCCTCTTTATTATTTTTTATGTGAACACTTGTCTGCTTTTAAATCCATTTGCCACAGTTTTACCATTTGCTTAAAGCGTTAACAGCTCCTTCTCATATTAGTTACACATCAAGTTTAGTTTAGTTTAATTCAGAGATACAGCGCGGAAACAGGCCTTTCGGCCCACCGGGTTCGCGCCGACCAGCGATCCCCGCACACTAACACTATCCTACACCCACTAGGGACAATTAACCTACAGACCTGCACGTCTTTGGAGTGTGGGAGGAAACAGAAGATCTCGGAGAAAACCCACGCAGGTCACGAGGAGAACGTATAAACTCCGTACAGACAGCACCTGTAGTCGGGATTAGGGTTGGCAACTGTCCCGTATTAGCCAGGACATCCCGTATTTTGGGCTAAATTGGTTTGTCCCATACGGGACCGCACTTGTCCTGTATTAGGCTCAGGGAGCTCTGGAGGCCGGACGCTGTAGGCCTGGACACTGAAGGCCCGAACGCTGTAGGCCCGAACGCTGTAGGCCCGGACACTGGATGTCCGGACACTTAAGGCCCGAACGCTGTAGGCCCGGGCAGTGTAAGTCTGTACAGTGTAGGTCCGGAGGCCCGGGCGCCGCCTAACAGAGGTTGCGTAGCAACCCGCCTCCCGGCCTGGGCGGCCGCCGTTGGTGGAGCGGGAGCACGTGGCCACTGGCTGGGTCTGGTCACTTGGGGCACGGGGCGGTGACGTCACCTTGTCCCATATTTGGGAGTGAGATAGTTGGCAACCGGCGGTCGGGATCGAACCCAGGTCTCTGGCGTTGCAAGCGCTGTAAGTCAGCAACTCTACCGCTGCGCCACCGTGCCGCTATTGGATAAGATTAACTACAACGTGAACTCTCAATAGGAAATGTCTTGTTGTTTACCATCGTGCTGTTCGTTAGTTGGTGGGGTATCCAAAACATCTATTGTATTCACCTAGTCTGAAGAAGGGTCCCAATCCTAAAAGTCACCTATCCATGTAGGAACAAGGAACTGCAGATGGACGAATACACAAAAGGACACAAAGTGCTGGGGGAACTCAATGGGTTAGGCAGCATCTATGGAGAAATGGATGGGTGACTTGAAACTTTCGACTTTGGACTTTAGAGATACAGCGCGGAAACAGGCGTTTTGGTCCTCCGAGTCTGTGCTGACCAGCGACCCCACATAGCACTACCCCAAGCTCTAGGGATAACTTACTATTAACAGAAGCCAATTGACCCACAAACTTGTACGTCTTTGGAGCATGGAAGGAAACCGGAGCACCTGGAGAAAACCCACGCAGGTCACGGGGAGAACGTACAAACTCCGTACAGACAACGCCCGTAGTCAGGATGGAACCCGGGTCTCTGGCGCTGTGAGGCAGCAACTCTACCGCTGCGCCACCTTGCCGCCCATATGCCCCCCCCCCTCACCCACAAGACCCTACGCTCTATGATTCTAGCACTCACTCTTGGAGGGTTTCGAACCCTTGCTCTTTGTAGAAGAGTTCTTGCTTCATCTGGGAAACCTCCCCCTTCAGCTTGTTTACCTGGGAGGAAGAACAAACAATAAATTCAAATACTACATTGAAAAGACAGGGTATTGTGGCAGTGCAGCGCAGGTTCACCAGGTTAATCCCCGGGATGGCGGGACTGTCACATGAGGAAAGATTGGAAAGACTGGGGCTTGTATTCACTGGAATTTAGAAGGATGAGAGGGGATCTTATAGAGACGTATTAAATTATAAAAGGACTGGACAAGCTAGATGTGGGAAACATGTTCCCAATGTTGGGGGAGTCCTATGCACACTAGGGACAATTTTTACATTTACCAAGCCAATTAACCTACAAACCTGCACGTCTCTGGAGTGTGGGAAGAAAGAGAAGATCTCGGGGAAAACCCACGCAGGTCACGGGGAGAACGTACAAACTCCGTACAGACAGCACCCGTAGTCGGGATAGAAGCCGGGTCTCCGGCGCTGCATTCGCTGTAAGGCGGCAACTCTACCACTGCGCCACCGTGCCGCCCAAATGGTGTAATGCTCTTGGTTCTATAGAAACATAGAAACATAGAAAATAGGTGCAGGAGTAGGCCATTCGGCCCTTCGAGCCTGCACCGCCATTCATTATGATTATGGCTGATCATCCAACTCAGTATCCCGTACCTGCCTTCTCTCCATACCCCCTGACCCCTTTAGCCACAAGGGCCACAACTAACTCCCTCTTAAATATAGCCAATGAACTGGCCTCAACTACCTTCTGTGGCAGAGAATTCCACAGATTCACCACTCTGTGTGAAAAAAAACATTCTCATCTCTGTCCTAAAAGACTTCCCCCTTATCCTTAAACTGTGACCCTTTGTTCTGGACTTCCCCAACATCGGGAATAATCTTCCTGCATCTAGCCTGTCCAACCCCTATGTTCTAAAGCAGGGAAATGGGATTAGCATAAATGTTGGCATCATGTCAGGCATGGGGCGTTTGTCGGCACTGGGCCTGTACTCGCTGGAGTTTAGAAGAATGAGGGGGGACCTCGTGGAAACTTAACAAATAGTGCAAGGCCTGAGTAGAGTGGATGTGGAGAGGACGATTCCACTAGTGGGAGAGTCCAGGACCAGAGGGTACAACCTCAGAATAAAGGGACCGTACCTTTGGGAAGGAGATGAGGAGGAATTTCTTTAGTCAGAGGGCGGTGAATCTGTGGGATTCCTGGCGTCTGTTTATCTTACCCGGACCTTTGTGGTCATTACTTCAGCCTTCAGGATATCAGGATCGTATTTAGTGCTGGATGACGATGCTGACAACACTGTAACACAAACAATAGGAATAAATTCACTGCCGAAGTCCACACTTTACAGATGCATTTTACCATTTGTATCTTTTGATGAGTTATAGACTCCTACAGTGTGAAAACAGGCCCTTCAGCCCAACATGCCAATGCCGACCAACATGCCCCATCTATACTAGTCCCACCTGCCTGCGTTTGGCCCATATCCCTCTAAATCTATCCTAGCCATGCACCGGTTTGGTTTAGTTTAGTTTAGAATAGTTTAGTTTAGTTTAGAATAGTTTAGTATAGTTTAGTTTAGTTTAGTTTAGTTTAGTTTAGAATAGTTTAGAATAGTTCAGTTTAGGATAGTTTAGTTTAGTTTAGTTTAGAATAGTTTAGAATAGTTTAGTTTAGTTTAGAATAGTTTAGAATAGTTTAGTTTAGTTTAGAATAGTTTAGTTTAGTTTAGTTTAGTTTAGT
This sequence comes from Rhinoraja longicauda, assembly GCF_053455715.1. Classification (NCBI taxonomy): domain Eukaryota; kingdom Metazoa; phylum Chordata; class Chondrichthyes; order Rajiformes; family Arhynchobatidae; genus Rhinoraja; species Rhinoraja longicauda. The sequence goes on along the minus strand of NC_135955.1, from coordinate 94,261,079 downwards.
TTAGTTTAGTTTAGTTTAGTCTAGTTTAGTTTTGTTTCGTTTCGTTTAGAGATACAGCATGGAAACAGGTCCTTCGGCCCACCGAATCCGCGCCGACCGGCGATCCCCGCACGTCCTAACACACCGGGACAATTAAACACTGGGAGGAAACCGGAGCACCCGGAGAAAACCCACGCAGGTCACGGGGAGAACGTACAAACTCCGTACAGACAGCACCCGGAGTCAGGATCAAACCTGGGTCTCTGGTGCTTTGAGGCATCAACTATACCGCTGCGCCACCGTGACCACCCAAATAGAAACACTACAATGCTGAGAACTATATTCTGCACTCTGTATTTTCCCCTTTGCCCCACCGATTGAACTTGAGTTTGACGTGATTGTATTTATGTAGAACATATCGGATCTGTTTGGATAGCATGCAAAATAAAGCTTTTCACTGTACATCCGTACAGGTGGTCGGTGACAGTAATAAGCCTAAACCTAAGAACCTAAGAGTTGGTCCATACCCCTCGAAACCTGTCCTATTCATGTACCTGTCTAAATGTTTCTTAAACGTTGTGTTCATCCCTGCTTCAACAACCTCCTCCGGCAGCTTGTTCCATACACCCACCACCCTTTGTGTAAAAAAGTTACCCCTCAGATTCCTATTAAACGTTTCCCCCTTCACCTTCAAGCTATGTCTGTGTGCCCCTTGAAAAGGAAAAGCCGATGTCCACGAGCACTAGAACTAGTAGACGCATAGAGTCTCTTGCCCTGAGTAGATGAATCGAGAACCAGAGCATGGGGCATGTTGGTGGGTTGGGCCGAGGGGCCTGTTTCCGTGCTCTATGACTCGATGACATGGATAGCAAATGTGTAGAGGGATATGGGCCAAATGCAGGGAGATGGGACGAGTGGAGATGGGAATAGTATAGATGGGACTAGTGTAGATGGGACTAGTGGAGATGGGACTAGTGTAGATGGGACTAGTGTAGATGGGACTAGTGTAGATGGGACTAGTGGAGATGGGACTAGTGGAGATGGGACTAGTGGAGATGGGACTAGTGGAGATGGGGGGCCTGTTTCCGCGCTCTGTGACCACGACACTCCGCCTGTACTCACAGCTGGTGCGTGAGTTGGTCTTCTCCCTCCACACGTCGTTGAGACGCACGTACTCGCCGATGGCCAGAGCCAGTCTCTGCTCCTTCACCTGGTAGAGCTCCTTCTGAGTGCCCAGGGCATCCTCGGCCACCGCCAGGTAGTCCTTCAGCATCCGCCCCTGCTCCTTCCGCCACCACGCCCGCGGGTCCTCCAGCTGCGTCGTCTCTGAAACGGGAAGATCAGGCTTGGCGACCAACATGCTCCATCCACTCCCAATGATCTCAGAGAAAACCCACACAGGTCACGGGGAGAACGTACAAACTCCGTACAGACAGCACCCGCAGTCCGGATGGAACCCGGGTCTCCGGCGCTGCATTCGCTGTAAGGCAGCAACTCTACCGCTGCGCCACCGTGCCGTCCCATGTCATGGATTCACAGAGCTTGGAAACAGGCCCTTCGGCCCAACCTGTCCACACCAACCAACATTTCCCATCAACTCTAGCCCCACCTGCCTGCATTTAGCCCATTTCCCACCAAATCTCTGCCATAGACTCATAGGGTCATAGAGGCACACAGCATGGAAGCAGGCCCTTCATCCCAACTTGCCACCAGCATCTGCAGCCCCTTGTCTCCGCATTCTGACAACCCAACCACAAAATCTCCACAAGCTGTGCCCACTTTGAATAAGTTCTCCTCCTCCCTTTTAACACAGAGAAATGTGAGGTGTTGCATTTTGGTGTCTAGCATGGGCAGGAGCCTACACAGTGAATGGTAGGGCTCTGAGAAGTGTTGTAGAGCAGAGGGATCTAGGAGTGCAGGGATATAGTTCGTTGAAAATGGCGTCACAGGTAGATGGGGTGGTGGGAAAGGCTTTTGGCACATTGGCCTTCATCAGTTAGAGTATTGGGTTTAGAAGTTGGTGAATCATGTTGCAGTTGTATAAGACGTTGGTGAGACCACATTTAGAGTATTGTGTTCAGTTCAGGGCACCATGTAATAGGAAATATGTTGTAAAGCTGGAAAGGGCACATTTTCGAAGATGTTGCCAGGACTCAAGAGTCTGAGCTATAGGGAGAGGTTGAGCAGGCTGGGACTCTATTCCTTGGAGCGCAGGGGGAAGAGGGGTGACCTTATCGTGGTATACAAAATCATGAGAGGAATAGATTGGGTAGATGCACAGAGTCTCTTGCCCAGAGTAGGGGAATCGAGGACCAGAGGACATAGGTTCATGGTGAAGGGGGTAAAGATTTAATAGGAACCTGAAGGGTAACTTTTTCACACAGAGGGTGGTGGGTGTATGGAACGAGCTGCCAGAGGAGGTAGTTGAGGCTGGGACTATCCCATCGTTTAAGAAAAAGTTGGACAGGTACATGGATAAGACAGGTTTTGGAGGGATATGGACCAAGCGCAGGCAAGTGGGACTAGTGTAGCTGGGACATTGTTGGCCGGTGTCCTATATCTGCATGTAGTCTGAAGAAGGGTCCCAACCCAAATCGTCACCTATCCATGTTCTCCAGAGATGCTGCCTGACCCGCTGAGTTACTCCAGCACTCTGTGAAACATCACCTATCCATGTTCTCCAGAGATGCTGCCTGACCCGCTGAGTTACTCCAGCACTTTGTGTCTTTTATAGTATACCAACATCTGCAGTTTCTTTTTTTGTAGGTTAAATGGCCTCTGTAAATTGTACATTGTCCCTAGTGTGTGTAGGATAGTGCCAGTGTACCGGGTGATCGCTGGTCGGTGCAGACTCGGTGGGCTGAAGGGCCTATTTCCACGCTGTTAATCTGTAGTCTAAAGCCTAAAGGATTTCAGCGTTGTGTTCTCACCAGACTAACTACATCCTGTGATTCACCTACTGTTGTAAAACCTACTCAGAGGCAGAGTGCGGTCCCTTGTTCATGCAGAAATCATTTGCCTGGTGGGTCCGAGTCATACATTCTTTGTTAGTTTTCCGGACAATTGCAGAGGCAGTCACATCTAGGGTTGCCAACTATCTCACTCCCAAATACGGGACAAGGTGAGAGTCGTGCATCTACCCGATCTATTCCTCTCATGATTTTGTACACCTCTATAAGATCACCCCTCATCCTCCTGCGCTCCATGGAATAGAGACCCAGCCTACTCAACCTCTCCCTATAGCTCACACCCTCTATGTTCATACCATTAAGTAATTTTAGTTAATTAATCTGTGTTAACCAAGATAACTAAGTTAACTTAGGATAGACGCAAACCTTGGCTGCAACCTCCCCCCCATTGACGAACTGTACACTGCAAGGGCCAGGAAGCGAGCGGGCAAGATCATCTCTGACCCCTCTCACCCTGGCCACAAACTCTTTGAAGCACTTCCCTCTGGAAGGCGACTCCGGACTGTCAAAGCAGCCACAGCCAGACATCAAAACAGCTTCTCTCCACGAGTGGTAGCTCTACTCAACAACCAAAGTCTGTAGTCTCTTTTTTGCTCTGGTTCATTTTCACCCACATGTTTAGACCGTAATGTTGTATCCTTATTGTTTTGATGTGTTTATGCTTTATTCTTAATTGTTAACTGTATGTTTGTGTTGTCATTTGTGAGCGGAGCACCAAGGCACATTCCTTGTATCTGCACATACTTGGCCAATAAACTTATTCATTCATTCATTCATTCATTCAAATGGTGGAGTAACTCAGCGGGTCAGGCAGCATCTCTGGAGAGAAGGAATGGGTGGCGTTTCGGGTCGAGACCCTTCATCATAGCTGGAACAGCACTGCCTGAATAATCAGCAGGATTAATCGTGTGTATCGTGGGTGTTACGCACTGATACTATTCACGGCCAAAGGAAACCGGGACGGATGTAGAATTCCCATTCTGCAGTTGGAATAAGGATTCCCCTGATAAAAGTCGTTGAGAAGTTAAATTGATGTTGTGTCACAGCCTGAAAGGCAGCACCTTCTCTCCTTCCTTTCAGGAAGGGCATAGATTATTGGTGTTGGCAGCCAGAGAACCTATAAATCAGGCTTTGAGAGGGAGAGACCGTAACACCACCAGCAATCTGCAGCGTGCACACAATGACCTTGCTTTGACAGCCTCTAGACCAGCGTTTCTCAACCCTCTTACCCTTGCAGAACCCTTGAAATAGTTTTCATCTCTCAGGGAACTCCGACATAAAAATTATCATCTATATACTCAAACTCTCGTTTGTTTGTTTGTTTGTTCCTGAACTACAGCCAAAACGGTACACGATAGCGCGACAATTCTAGGCCCACCTTGCTCACCGTCGTCCCTTTGGTGCTAATGGAAGAAGTTTCATTGAAATCGGTGTTATATTTTCAAAGATATTCACATTTTAAAGGTTACATTTATCTCCAAGGGAGGGAGGGGCAGGGAGGAGGAGGGGGGAGGGAGGGGTGGGGGGGAGAGAGGAGGGGGGAGGGGAGGTGGGGGGGAGTGGGGATGGGGGAGGGAGGGTGGGGAGAGGGAGGGGGAAGTCGGGGCGAGGGATGAGTGGAGGGGGAGGAGAGGGGAGGAGAGGTGGGGGGAGGGAGTGGGGGAGAGGGGAGGGAGGGACAGAGGATGGGAAGGGGAGGTGAGGGGAGGGAGAAGGGAGGGGGGAGGGATGGTGGGGGAGGGAAGGTGGGGAGAGGGAGGGGGGAGTGGGGGGGAGGGGGGAGTGGAGGGGGCAGAGGGAAGGAGAGGGTGCTGCACCAATGCAGGAAAGGTTTGGGCCCAATGGGTCCACTTGGTCCAGTATCTCTTTATTAATCTCTCTCTTTCTCTTTCTCTTTCATAAACTTATAGTTCATAAGGCAAACATAATATATTTTTCTGATAACTGGTTTCAGCAAAAAATAACTTGCGTTTTTCTCAAGTTTATTTACAATGCAAAACACAAAAATGACTCAAAAATGCATTTACGTACGATTCGCCTGTTTACTATTTCTCGCGGAACCCATAACGACCTCTCGCGTAACCCTAGCGCTCCTGGGAACTCCTAGCGACCTCTTGCGGATCCCCTAGCGACCTCTCGTGTAACCCCTAGCGACCTCTCTCGGAACCCTAGCGACCTCTCGCGGAACGCTAGTGCTCCTTGGAACCCCTAGCGACCTCTCGCGTAACCCCTAGCGACCTCTTGCGTCACCCCTAGCGGCCTCTTGCGTAACCCCTAGCGACCTCTCGAGGAACCCCTAGCGACCTCTCGCGGAGCCCCTAGCGACCTCTTGCGGAACCCCTAGCGACCTCTCGCGTAACCCCTTGCGACCTCTAACAGAACCCTAGCGCTCCTGGGAACCCCTAGCGACCTCTCGCATAACCCCTAGCGACCTCTCGCGTAACCACTGTCGACCTTTTGCGGAACCCTAGGGCACCTGGGAAACCCGGTCGAGAAACGCGGCTTTCGACCACGAGCCTTTAGACTTAACGACGCAGCGCGGAAACAGGCCCTTCAACCGACCGGACCCATTTCCACGCTGTATCTCTAAAGTAAACTATAGAGACATATAAAATTATAAAAGGACTGGACAAGCTAGATGCAGGAAAAATGTTCCCAATGTTGGGTGAGTCCAGAACCAGGGGCCACACAGTCTAAGAATAAAGGGGAGCCCATTTAAAACTGAGGTAAGAAGGAACTTTTTCACCCAGAGAGTTGTGAATTTGTGGAATTCTCTGCCACAGAGGGCAGTGGAGGCCAAATCACTGGATGAATTTGAGAGAGTTAGATAGAGCTCTGGGGGCTAGTGGAATCAAGGGATATGGGGAGAAGGCAGGCACGGGTTACTGATTGTGGGTGATCAGCCATGATCACAATGAACGGCGGTGCCGGCTCGAAGGGCCGAATGGCCTCCTCCTGCACCTATTTTCTGTGTTTCTATGTTAACTAAACTAAACTAAACTGCGCTTGGGATAAGACAGAAATTGGAAGCACTCAGAATCAACGACGCCCTTCAGCAAAGGAAGGAAAACATTCATTTAATTTTAGTTTTGAGATGCAGCGCGGAAACAGGCCCTGCGGCCCACCGAGTCCACACCGACCAGCGATCACCCCGCTAATCCTACACACTAGGGCCATTTTACAATTTCACCAAAGCTAATAAACCTACAAACCTGCACGCCTTTGGGATGTGGAAGGAAACCCGGAGCTCCTGGAGAAAACCCACGAGGTCACGTGGAGAACGTACAAACTCCGTATAGACAGCACCTGTGGTCAGGATGGAACCCGGGTCTCTGGCGCTGTGAGGCAGCAACTCTACCGCTGCGCCACTTTCCCCAAGGTCTAGATTTAGGTTTATTATTGTCACGAAATATGAGGTGCTGCTCCTCCAATTTCCGGTGGGCCTCACTATGGCACTGGAGGAGGCCCATGACAGAAAGGTCAGACTGGGAATGGGAGGGGGAGTTAAAGTGCTTGGCCACCGGGAGATCAGTTTTGTTAATGCGGACCGAGCGCAGTTGTTCAGCGAAGCGATCGCCGAGCCTGCGCTTGGTTAATGCGGACCGAGCCTCAACTCCATCCAAGGACCCAAACAGTCTTTCCAGGTGAGACAGAGGTTCACCTGCACCTCCTCCAACCTCATCTATTGCATCCGCTGCTCTAGATGTCAACTTCTTTATATCGGCGAAACCAAGCGCAGGCTCGGCGATCGCTTCGCTGAACACCTGCGCTCGGTCCGCATTAACAGAACTGATCTCCCGGTGGCCCAGCACTTTAACTCCCCCTCCCATTCCCAGTCTGACCTTTCTGTCATGGGCCTCCTCCAGTGCCATAGTGAGGCCCGCCGGAAATTGGAGGAGCAGCACCTCATATTTCGCCTGGGCAGTTTGCAGCCCGGTGGTATGAACGTCGACTTCTCCAACTTCAGATAGCTCCTCTGTCCCTCCCTTCCCCTCCTCCTTCCCAGATCTCCCTCTATCTTCCTGTCTCCACCTATATCCTTCCTTTGTCCCGCACCCCTGACATCAGTCTGAAGAAGGGTCTCGACCCGAAACGTCACCCATTCCTTCTCTCCCGAGATGCTGCCTGACCTGCTGAGTTACTCCAGCATGAATGTGAGAATGTTCGACGTTACATTCTTCTGGAAACCACAAACGTGGATCAGAGCATTGCAGCAACTTACATTCCATCCAGACGGATTAAAGGGTGCTTTATTCTGTTGACATCTGGTATGTTACACTTGACCTGCCTTTCAACCTTCTCAAAGGCAAGTCCTTCCTGGTAATGCAACGACGCAGGAATCTGAGTTACAACTCTTCGAACTCCACCCTGCTAAACCTTTCAGCTCTTGAAAACAGCAGGGAGAATTTAGAATTGAGAGACACAGCACAGAGAGAGGCCCTTCGGCCCAGAGATCACCCCGTTTACTAGCACTATCCTACACACACTCGGGACAATTTCTACCAAAGCCAATTAACCTACAAACATGCACGTCATTGGAGTTTAGTTTCGTTTAGTTTAGCTTAGAGATACAACGTGGAAACGCCGACCAGCCATCCCTGCACACGAGCACTATCCTACACACACACTAGGGACAATTTACAATTTCAACTAAAGCCAATTAACCTACAAACCTGCACGTCTTTGGAGTGTGGGGGGAAACCAGGGCACCCAGAGAAAACCCTCGCAGGTCACGGGGAGAACGTACAAACTCCGTACAGACAGCACCCGTAGTCAGAGTGGAGCCTGGGTCTCTGGCGTTGTGAGGCAGCAACTCAACCGCTGGGCGGTAATGTCTACACCATTGCTTTTCCTTCAGATTGTTACAGGTATTAATTGTCATTGTTTGCGATCCAATCAAAGACCAGAAGCAAAACTGTACAGTGTCCGGGCCTACAGTGTCTAGGCCTACAGTGTCAGGGCCTACAGTGTCTGGGCCTACAGTGTCCGGGCCTACAGTGTCCGGGCCTGCAGTGTCCGGGCCTGCAGTGTCCGGGCCTGCAGTGTCCGGGCCTGCAGTGTCCGGGCCTGCAGTGTCCGGGCCTGCAGCGTCCGGGCATACAGCGTCCGGACCTACAGCGTCCGGACCTACAGTGTCCGGGCATACAGCGTCCGGACCTACAGCGCCGTCTGGGCCTACAGTGTCCGGGCCTACAGCATCCGGGCCTACAGTGTCTGGGCCTACACTGTCCGGGCCCACAGTGTCCGGGCCTACAGCGCCCCTCGGGCCTAATACAGGACAAGGGCGGTCCCGTACGGGACAAACCAATTTAGCCCAAAGTAGGGGATGTCCCGACTAATACGGGACAGTTGGTAACCCTACGTGCCACCCTCCATTGAAGGCAGGTGCAAGTTACAATGTTGAGGGAGGGCCAGAGGAAAAGCCCGTACAGGAAGCACTTACTGTTGATGTGGTCAATGTAAAAGATGCCAATCTGTGCATCATAGGCGTCTTCCCAGCCCAGGGGGAGCTCATCGCCCACACAATCGGCAAACGTCAGAGGTTTCGTAAACCTGAAATACATACAAATCATCAGTGTGTAGGAAACGATTACAGATGGAGCAACAGCACCTCATATTTTGCTTGGGTAGTTTACACCCCAGCGGTATGATCATTGACTTCTCTAACTTCAGATAGTCCCTGTTTTCCCTCTCAATCATCTCCCCTTTCCTAGTTCTCCCACCAGTCTTCCTGTCTCCGACTACATCCTATCTTTGTCCCGCCCGCCTCCCCCGACATCAGTCTGAAGAAGGGTCTCGACCTGAAACGTCACCCGTTCCTTCTCTCCAGAGATGCTGCCTGACTCGCTGAGTTACTCCAGCACTCTGTGAAATGTCACCTATCCATGTTCTCCAGAGATGCTGCCTGACCCGCTGAGAATTAAAGTACGTTCCTTTAGGAATGAGATGAGGAGGAATTCCTTTAGTCAGAGGGTGTTGAATCTGTGAAATTATCTGCCACAGACGACTATGGAGACTGCCAATGGATATTTTTAAGGTCATAAGGTCATAATTGATGCGAGTAGAATTAGGCCATTCGGCCCATCAAGTTTACTCCATCATTCATTCATGGCTGATCTATTTTTTCCCTCCTAACCCCATTATCCTGCATTCTCCCCATAACCCCTGACAGTGGAACTAGTAGGCCGACTAGGGTGGGGGAGGAGGGGGGGGGGGTGGAGAGAGGGAATGCAGTGGTACTGAATGATGACTGCATTAGAGCGTACTAGTTAAGAGGAGCGATGGGAGAAACTTGTTTTCTCTGGAGGGTCAGTGATTGGAGGGAGACTTGATAGTAAGGGTTGCCAACTGTCCCCTGTTAGCCGGGACATCCCGTATTTTGGGCGTACGGGACCGCCCTTGTCCCGTATTAGGCCTGGGGAGTTCTGTAGGCCCAGACGCTGTAGGCCAGGACACTGTAGGCCCGGGGACCGCTGTAGGCCCAGACGCTGTAGGCCAGGACACTGTAGGCCCGGGGACCGCTGTAGGCCCAGAAGCTGTAGGCCCAGACGCTGTAGGCCAGGACACTGTAGGCCCGGGGACTGCTGTAGGCCCAGAAACTGTAGGCCCGGATTCTGTAGGCCTGGACAGTGTAGGCCAGCAAGCCTGGGTGCCGCCTAACAGAGGTTGCATAGCAACCCACCTCCCGGCCTACATTTGTGGAGCGGGAGCGTGTGGCCGCTGGCTGGGTGAGGTCACGTGGGGCGCGGGGCGGTGACGTCACCTTTTGTCCATTATTTGGGAGTGAGAAAGTTGGCGACCTTACTGAAAGTAGTATATTAAATTATAAGAGGAATAGTTAAAGTAGTCAGTCAGACCCTTTCTCCCAGGGTGGGAATGCCAAAAAGTAACAGGGCACAGCTTTGGGGTGAGAGTGACTAAGTTTAATGGAGATGTGAGGGGCGAGTTTTTTTTTACACAGAGATTGGTGAGGCCCTGGTACGCACTGTCAGGGATGGTGGTAGAGGCAGATAGGATAGTGTGTTTCAGAGGCTTTTAGTATATGGGAGTGGACAGGGAATGCAGACAGAAGAGATTAGTGTCTGTTGGCATCATGTTCAGCACAGATATTGTGGGCCGAAGGGCCTGTTGCTTTGCTGTACTGTTCCATGTCAATGCAAGGATGAGGAGGATTCATTGTAAAGGGTGCTTTTGCTGAGAATTCCTCTTTAATCCTATCTAGGGGTGCCAACTATCTCCCTCCCAAATAAGGGACAAGGTGACGTGACCTCACCGAACCAGCGGCCAAGTGCTCCCGCTCCACCAATGGTGGCCGCCCGGGCCGGGAGGTGGGTTGCTATGCAACCTCCGTTAGGCAGCGCACGGGCCTCCGGACCTACACTGTCCGGGCCTACACTGTCCGGGCCTACAGTGTCCGGACCTACACTATCCTGGCCTAGAGTGTCCGGACCTACACTGTCCGGGCCGACACTGTCCAGGCCTACACTGTCCGGACCTACACTGTCCGGGTCTACAGTGTCCGGGCCTACACTGTCTGGGTCTACAGTGTCCGGGCCAACAGAGTCCTGACCTACACTCTCCGGGCCTACACTGTCCGGGCCTACACTGTCCGGGCCAACACTGTCCTGACATACACTGTCCAGGCCTACAGCGCCCCCAGGCCCTAATACGGGACAAGGGCGGTCCCGTACGGGACAAACCAATTTCGCCCAATATTCAGGATGTCCTGTCTAATACTGGACAGTTGGCAACCCTAATCCTATCCCTCCAACACTGTGGCATGGTGGTAAAGGTGCTACCTCACAGGGCCAGCGACCCCTTGTTCGATCTCGACTGCAGGCGCTGTCTGTACAGAGTTTGTACGTTCTCCCCGTGCCCTGCGTGGGTTTTCTCCGAGATCTGCGGTTTCCTCCCGCGCTGGAAAGACGTGCAGGTTTCTAGGTCAATTGGTTTGGTGTCCCTGGTGTGTGCAGTATAGTGTTAATGTGCGGGGATCGCTGGTCGGTGCTGACCCGGTGGGCCGAAGGGCCTGTTTCTGCGCTGCATCTCGACACTAAACTAAACTAAACCATTTCTGCCAGAGAGCGCTGTTCCTGACTGCACACTGCCCTGCACAGAATCATTGTTTGCTTCTGCATTCCTGGCCCGCTGGAATCTGAACTGGGTTATAAATATCCGCAATAAATGTTAAAAATTAGACAAGTGGAATGCTTGGAATGCCTGATGCCCTGCACATCACTCCAACCTGCAATAAAATAACATGCCCTTTGAGTTGCGACAATCTCCGATCAGTCAGAAGTTTCTTCCCAACCATCCAGCCACAACCAAGATTTCAAGATCAATTTATTGTCACGTGTACCAATTAAGGTACAGTGAAATTTGAGTGACCATACAGCCATACGAAGTGAAAAGCAACAAGACACACAGACACATGAAATAAAATTTCACATAAACATCCACCACAGCGGATTCCACATTCCTCACTGTGACATAGAAACATAGAAACATAGAAAATAGGTGCAGGAGTAGGCCATTCGGCCCTTCGAGCCTGCACCGCCATTCAATATGATCATGGCTGATCATCCAGCTCAGTAGCCTGTACCTGCCTTCTCTCCATACCCCCTGATCCCTTTAGCAAAAAGGGCCACATCTAACTCCCTCTTAAATATAGCCAATGAACTGGCCTCAACTACCTTCTGTGGCCGAGAATTCCACAGACTCACCACTCTCTGTGTGAAGAAATGTTTTCTCATCTCGGTCCTAAAAGACTTCCCCCTTATCCTTAAGCTGTGACCCCTGGTTCTGGACTCCCCCAACATCGGGAACAATCTTCCCGCATCTAGCCTCTCCAACCCCTTAAGAATTTTATATGTTTCTATAAGATCCCCACTCAGTCTTCTAAATTCTAGCGAGTACAAGCCCAGTCTATCCAGTCTTTCCTCATATGCAAGTCCCGCCATCCCAGGGATCAATCTGGTGAACCTTCTCTGTACTCCCTCTAAGGCAAGAACGTCTTTCCTCAGGTTAAGAGACCAAAACTGCACACAATACTCCAGGTGCGGTCTCACCAAGGCCCTGTACAACTGCAGCAGAACCTCCCTGTTCCTAAACTCAAATCCTCGCAAGGTAATAAAGTTCAATCGCCTTCCTCTTTGTTCACCTGCGGTCGGGGCTGTTGAACCAGAGAGCAGTGCTGAACTACTATCTACCTCATTGGTGACCCTCGGACTATCTTTGATCGGACTTTGCTGGCTTTACCTTCCACTAAACGTTATTCCCTTATCATGTATCTGTACACTGTAATTGGATCCATTGTAGTTTCGTTTATTGTCACGTGTACCGAGGTACAGTGTAATCAATGCATTGTCTTTCCGCTGACTGGTTAGCGCGCAACAAAATCTTTTAACCGGGACACCCCGTATTTTGGGCTAAATTTGTTTGTCCCGCAGGGACCCGTATTAGGCCCGGGCACTGTACGCCCGGGGGCCGCTGTAGGCCGGGACAGTGTAGGATAACGGAGTGTGTTCGGGGAGCAAGGCCGAGTGTGTTCGCCTAATGGAGGTTGCGTAGCAACCCGCCTCCCGGCCCGGGCGGCCGCCATTGGTGGAGCGGGAGCACGTGGCCGCTGGATGGGTGAGGTCACGTGGGGCGGTGAATTCACATTTTGTCCCTTATTTGGGCGTTAGAAAGTTGGCACACCTAGTACCTCAGTACACATGACAATAAATTAAACTTAAACTAAACTAAATTAAACTAAGCTAGAAGGCTTTGTTTACAACGCAGCGTTGGTGCTCTGAACCATTAAGAAATTATTCATAAAGTCACGCTACGGTAGTTCCAACTTTGTTGTATATTAAACTCCAAGGTTAATGAATAACTGGGTGAAGCCTTTGACACGGATCAACATCGGTTTCTAATAATGTGCTAACTCACAACAACTGCTAAAGGGTCTTAGTTTATTACAGTTGGAATAGTGAAAGGCCTGGATAAGTGGATGTGGAGAGGATGTTTCCACTGATGGGAGAGTCTAGGACCAGAGGGCACAGCCTCAGAATAAAAGGATGTTCCTTTAGGATGGAAATGAGGAGGAATTTCTTTGGTCAGAGGGTGGTGAATCTAGGGTTGCCAACTGTCCCGTATTAGCCGGGACATCTCGTATTTTGGGCTAAATCGGTTTGTCCCGTGCGGGACCGCCCTTGTCCCGCATTAGGCCCGGGGGCACTGTAGGCCTGGACGCTGTAGGCCCGGACGCTGAAGGCCCGGACGCTTGGTAGGCCCGGACGCTTTGTAGGCCCGGACGCTGTAGGTCCGGACGCTGAAGGCCCGGACGCTGTAGGTCCGGAGGCTGTAGGTCCGGAGGCTGTAGGCCCGGACGCTGTAGGTCCGGACAATGTAGGTCTGGGCGCTGCCTAGCGGAGGTTGCCTAGCAACCCACCTCCCAGCCAGGGCGGTCGTTATCGGTGGAGCGGGAGCACGTGGCCGCTGGCTGGGTGAGGTCACGTGGGTCGTGGGGCGGTGACGTCACCTTGTCCCTTATTTGGGATGAGATAGCTAGCAACCCTTGGTGAATCTGTGGAATTTATTGCCACAGAAGGCTATGGAGGCCTTCAGTGAATATTGTTAAGGCAGAGATAGATAGATTCTTGATTGGTACAGGTATCAGGGGTTATGGGGAGAGATATGGCAGTGTAGACTTCATATCATATCATATCATATATATATAGCGCGGAAACAGGCCTTTTCGGCCCACCAAGTCCGCGCCGCCCAGCGATCCCCGCACATTAACACTATCCTACACACACTAGGGACAATCTTTTTTACATTTACCCAGTCAAATTAACCTACATACCCGTACGTCTTTGGAGTGTGGGAGGAAACCGAAGATCTCGGAGAAAACCCACGCAGGTCACGGGGAGAACGTACAAACTCCTTACAGTGCAGCACCCGTAGTCAGGATCGAACCTGAGTCTCCGGCGCTGCATTCGCTGTAAAGCAGCAACTCTACCGCTGCGCTGCGCTACCTTGATCGGCCAAATTGCCTAATTCTGTTCCTAACACTTATGAACATGAACTTATTACACAAATAACACTAAAACTACAAAGTAAAATGCTATTGCCATGGAAGGCAGTGTTTAATTAATCCGATGACTGTAAATGTAAAATGTCAGGTTGCCTAGAAAGACCGAAGTAAATTTGTAAGCACAACGGGAACTGTTGAGACAAATTCTGGAGTAATGCAGCAGCTTTAGTTTAGTTGAAGATAGACACAAAATACTGGAATAATTTAGCAAGTCAGGCAGCAGTGTTCAAAGGTTGTAGGGGCAGAATTAGGCCATTCGGCCCATCGTGTCTACTCCGCCTTTCAATCATGGCTGATCTATCTTTCTCTCTCAACCTCATTCTCCCCATAAATTAACAAAATTATAAAAGGACTGGACAAGCTAGATGCAGGAAAAATGTTCCCAGTGTTGGGCGAGTCCAGAACCAGGGGCCACAGTCTTAGAATAAAGGGGAGGCCATTTAAAACTGAGGTGGGAAGAAACCTTTTCACCCAGAGAGTTGTGAATTTGTGGAATTCTCTGCCAAAGTGGAGGCCAAATCACTGGATGGATTTAAGAGAGAGTTAGATAGAGCTCTAGCGGCTAGTGGAATCAAGGGATATGGGGAGAAGGCAGGCACGGGTTATTGATTGTGGATGATCAGCCATGATCACAATGAATGGCGGTGCTGGCTCGAAGGGCTGAATGGCCTCCTCCTGCACCTATTTTCTATGTTTCTATAACCCCTGACACCCTTACTAATCAACTGAGCATCTCTGGTGAAAGGAATAGGTGTTGTTTCAGGTTGAGACCTTAGTTTAGTTTAGTTTGGATTTACAGCACAGAAGCAGGCTCTTCTTCCCACCGAGTCCATGCTGACCAATAATCACCCGTACACTAGTCCAATCCCAGATACCAGGGCCAATTTACAGAAGCCAATTAACCGATAAACCTGTACGTCTTTGGAATGTGGGAGGAAACCGGAGCACCCGGAGAAAACCCACGCGGGTCACGGGGAGAAGGTGCAAACTCCATACAGACAGCTTCCGGAGTTAAGGTTGAACCCGGGTCTCTGGCGCTGCGAGGCAGCAACTCTACCGCTGCGCCATTATGCAACCGTAAAGGGCCAGGCAGCTTCTGTAGAGAACAAGGATGTGCGGCGTTTCAGGTGGGGACCATAGTTTGGAATTATTGTATGCGGGGCAGGGGGGGAGGGGGGGTGAAGCTGGAAGAGAGAAGGGGGCAGGACGATGGGTGAAGGAAGGGTCTTAACCTAAAACGTCATCTTTCCACGTCCTCCCATTGTGGTGCTCCTGCACTTTATGTCTTTTTTTTGTAAAGTAGCACCAAGAGTGGAGCAGCGGTAGAGTTGCCGCCTTACAGCGAATGTAGTGCCGGAGACCCGGGATCCATCCCGACTACGGGCGCCGTCTGTACGGAGTTTGTACGTTCTCCCCGTGACCTGCGTGGGTTTTCTCTGGGTGCTCCGGTTTCCTCCCACACTCCAAAGACGTGCAGGTTTGTAAGTTAATTGGCTTGGTAAATGTTTTTAAAAAATTGTTCCCAGTGTGTGTAGGATAGTGTTAATATGTGGGGATCGCTGGTCGGCGAGAATTAGAGTTAGATAGAGCTCTCAAGGATAGACTGGAGCGACTAGGCTTGTATGCACTGGAATTTAGAAGGATGAGAGGAGATCTTATCGAAACGTATAAGATTATTAAGGGGTTGGACACGTTAGAGGCAGGAAACATGTTCCCAATGCTGGGGGAGTCCAGGACCAGGGGCCACAGTTTAAGAATAAGGGGTAGGCCATTTAGAACGGAGATGAGGAAAAACTTTTTCAGTCAGAGAGTTGTGAATCTGTGGAATTCTCTTCCTCAGAAGGCAGTGGAGGCCAATTCTCTGAATGCATTCAAGAGAGAGCTAGATAGAGCTCTTAAGGATAGCGGAGTCAGGGGGTATGGGGAGAAGGCAGGAACGGGGTACTGATTGAGAATGATCAGCCATGATCACATTGAATGGCGGTGCTGGCTCGAAGGGCCGAATGGCCTCTTCCTGCACCTATTGTCTATTGATCCCGACTACGGGCTCTGTCTGTACGGAGTTTGCACGTTCTCCCCGTGACCTGCGTGGGATTTCTCTGGTTACTCCAAAGACGTGCAGGTTTGTAGGTTAATTGGCTTTGGTAAAAATTGTAAATTGTCCCTAGTGTGGGTGTGTAGGATAGTGTTTTTTGTAAAGGGATCGCTGGTCGGCACGGACTCGGTGGGCCGAAGGGCCTGTTTTCGCGCTGTTTCTCTGCACTTAACCGAACTAAAAAAACGTCACCGTCTACAGAGTATCTACACTTCACAGATGAAGCGAGTGTCTTTAGTTAGAGGTCAGGGTCAATTTGATGTGCTTGTAAATCATTGAACAGTGTGTCGGTCTCTGGTGCTGTTTACAAACCCGTATAGGGCATGTATTGTCCTGACACCTGACATTAATCATTCTGTGTAAGACGGTGGAATATTGTGCAAACATTGACCAAGCTAGCTGACACTGTGTTTTCATGAAGCCATAGAGTGATACAGCGTGGAAACAGGCCCTTCTGTCCAACTTGTCCACACCAACCAACATGTCCCATCTACACTCGTCCCACCTGCCCGCCTTAAGCCCATTTCAGTTTAGTTTCGTGTCACGGTACAGTGGAAAGCTGTTTTGTTGCGTGCTCTTCAGGCAGCAGAAAGACCATACATGATCGCAATTGAGCAGTCCACAGTTTACAGAGATACATGATAAGGGAACGACATTTAGTGCTAGGTAAAGCCAGTAAAGTCCGATCAAAGATAGCCCGAGGGTCATCAAAGAGGTAGATAGTAGTTCAGCACTGCTCTCTGGTTGTGGTAGGATGGTTCAGTTGCCTGATAACAGCTGGGAAGAAACTGTCCCTGAATCTGGAGGTGTGCGTTTTCACACTTCTGTACCTCTTGGGGAAGTCCAGAACCAGGGGTCACAGCTTAAGGATAAGGGGGAAGTCTTTGAGGACCGAGATGAGAAAACATTTCTTCACACAGAGAGTGGTGAGTCTGTGGAATTCTCTGCCACAGAAGGTAGTTGAGGCCAGTTCATTGGCTATATTTAAGAGGGAGTTAGATGTGGCCCTTGTGGCTAAAGGGATCAGGGGGTATGGAGAGAAGGCAGGTACGGGACTCTTGCACTCGTGTACAGCGCCGCTGAGTACGCCGCCCCAGCATGGTGCCGCAGCGCTCATACCAGCAAGCTAGACGCCACCCTCAACGACACCATGCGGATCATTACTGGCTGCCTACGCCCTACTCCGACGGATCTCCTGCCGGTGCTCGCAGGTATCGCACCCGCCAAGCTTGGCAGAGAGTTCTTCACTCATAGGCTGGTGTGCAAGGTCCCATCGGACGCCAAACATCCTCTGCACCACCTCGCCCAGGATTCACAGCAACTGGGACCTCAACGCCTGTCGTCTCGTCGCCCTTTCTCCCGTCATGCAGCGACCCTCTGTGGCTCCGGTTTCAACATACTAGGAGCATGGAGAACCAGCTGGGAACAGACATCGCCACCTCCTCAATTCACTGTCGCACCGAACACCACAGCCCCACCCGGCTCGGACACGCCCCGCAAAGAGTGGGCCGCCCTGAACTGGCTCCGCACAGGGGTCGGCCGGTTCAACGCCAACGTGCATCGTTGGGGGTTGCGTCCATCAGCAGCCTGCGTGTGTGGAGCAGACCAGCAAACAGCGTGGCACGGCATTCTCGACTGCACTGTCCTCCGTCCCCCTGGTGGAGGGGTAGACCTCACGGCCCTCGACAACAGCACATTGCACTGGCTACAGCGCCTGGAGGGGGTTACATAACTCCTGCTGCCTCAAACGCAAGAAGAAGATTATGCTGCTGGCCTTGCCGAGGCAGCGTGAGGTGTAAATGGAGTCAATGGGAGGGAGATTGGTTTGTGTGATGGCCCATATCCCTGTAAACCTGTCCTATCCATGTACCTGGCTAATTGCTTCTTAAACGTTGCAATAGTACCTGCCTCATCTACCTCCTCTGGCAGCTCGTTCCATACACCCACAACTATTTATGTGAATATCATAGAAACATAGAAACATAGAAAATAGGTGCAGGAGGAGGCCATTTGGCCCTTGATTCGTGAGGGTGTCAGGGGTTATGAGGAGAAGGCAGGAGAATGGGGTTAGGAGGGAGAGATGGATCAGCCATGATTGAATGGCGGAGTAGACATAGAAACATAGAAAATACTGCATGTGCTGGAGGAGGCCATTCGGCCCTTCGAGCCAGCACCGCCATTCATTGTGATCATGGCTGATCGTCCACAATTAGTAACCCATGCCTGCCTTCTCCCCATATCCCTTGATTCCACTAGCCCCTAGAGCTCTATCTAACTCTCTTTTAAATTCATCCAGTGAATTGGCCTCCACTGCCCTCTGTGGCAGAGAATTCCACAAATTCACAACTCTCTGGGTGAAAAAGTTTTTATCTCACCTCAGTTTAAAATGGCCTCCCCTTTATTCTTAGACTGTGGCCCCCTGGTTCTGGACTCCCCCAACATTGGGAACATTTTTCCTGCATCTAGCTTGTCCAGTCCTTTCACAATTTTATACGTCTCTATAAGATCCTCTCTCATCCTTCCCGCCCCCTCCCCTGACATCAATCTGAAGAAGGGTCTCAACCCGAAACGTCACCCATTCCTTCTCTCCCGAGATGCTGCCTGTCCCGCTGAGTTACTCCAGCATTTTGTGTCCACCTTCGATTTTAACCAGCATCTGCAGTTTTTTCCTACACAGTCATTAATGTGTGCGCAGTATTGTGTGCAGGTTTGGTCTCCTAACCTGAGGAAAGACGTTCTTGCCTTAGAGGGAGTACAGATAAGGTTCACCAGATTGATCCCTGGGATGGCGGGACTTACATATGAGGAAAGACTGGATAGACTGGGCTTGTACTCGCTGGAATTTAGAAGACTGAGGGGGGATCTTATAGAAACATATAAAATTCTTAAGGGGTTGGAGAGGCTAGATGCAGGAAGATTGTTCCCGATGTTGGGGGAGTCCAGAACCAGGGGCCACAGCTTAAGGATAAGGGGGAAGTCTTTTAGGACCGAGATGAGAAAACATTTCTTCACACAGAGAGTGGTGAGTCTGTGGAATTCTCTGCCACAGAAGGTAGTTGAGGCCAGTTCATTGGCTATATTTAAGAGGGAGTTAGATGTGGCCCTTTTTGCTAAAGGGATCAGGGGGTATGGAGAGAAGGCAGGTACAGGCTACTGAGCTGAATGATCAGCCATGATCACATTGAATGGCGGTGCAGGCTCGAAGGGCCGAATGGCCTACTCCTGCAACTATTTTCTATGTTTCTATGTTTCTATGTTTCTATTAAGTGGACGGAATGCCAGCAGTGCGATGGAAGGGATTATCTTACCACTAAGGTTTTGGTTCTTTAGAAACTGCAGTGAAGGGAATTCACCAAACGCAGGCAAGTACAAAAAAGCAAACCAATATTGGGTGCCTAACACTCTAACTCCCCTTCCCAGTCCCACGTCTTTGGAGTGTGGGGGGAAACCAAATATCTCGGAGAAAACCCACGCAGGTCACGGAGAGAACGTACAAACTCCGTACAGACGGCTCCCGTGGTCGGGATGGAACCCGGGTCTCCGGCGCTGTAAGGCAGCAAATCTACCGCTGCGCCACCGTGCCGCCCAAAATCTCTAAAGTCTAAGGTCTGAGATTGGACAAAGAAAGCACTCCAGCCTGCTGACAGCATTCAGAGTGGTCTGTAGCAGTAGCTGGAGGCAAGACCTTAGGAGCTGTTGAGTTACCGATACTTGCTCGACTGATCCCATGCACAGGATAAGTATCAAATTGGTGAGCTCTTACAGCGAGCCTGCAGTGTTTGACCAACACAAGGAACTGCAGGTGCTGGTTTACACAATAAGATGCAAAGTGCTGGAGTAACTCAGCGGGTCAGGCAGCATTTCTGGAGAACATGGATAGGTGACATTTCACAGAGTGCTGGAGTAACTCAGTGGGTCAGGCAGCATCTGTCCAGTCCTTTCATAATTTTATACTTCTCTATAAGATCCCCTCTCATCCTTCCCGCCCCCTCCCCTGACATCCAACACGGTAGAGTTGCTGCCTTACAGCGAATGCAGCGCCGGAGACTCAGGTTCGATCCTGACTACGGGTGCCGTCTGTACGGAGTTTGTATGTTCTCCCCGTGACCTGCGTGGGTTTTCTCCGAGATCTTCGGTTTCCTCCCGCACTCCAAAGAAGTACAGGTATGTAGGTTAATTGACTGGGCAAATGTAAAAATAATTGTCCCTAGTGGGCGTAGGATAGTGTTAATGTGCGGGGATCGCTGGGTGGCACGGACCCGGTGGGCCGAAGGGCCTGTTTCCACGCTGTATCTCTAAGTCTAAATCTAAATCTAAACATCTCTGGAGAACATGGGCAGGTGACATTTCACAGAGTGCTGGAGTAACTCAACGGGTCAGGTGGCATCTCTGGAGAGAAGGAATGGGTGACGTTTCAGGGCGAGACCCTTCTTCAGACTAAAATGTGTTCCATAAACAAAACAAATAGGAGCAGCAGCTTGGACCCAAGAGAACGATCGTTCATCAGCAAGACCTGCCACAGTTATCAGAAGAATGTAGATTTCTTAATCAGCGTTAAATAGTTTAAATAGTTGACCTCAAGTTAGAACTGTCACCGCTGATTACCGAGGCCTGGGATGTGAACGAACCAGATAATCGGGTACTCTTTCACCCTGTTCTCAGAACCACAGTTATATAATCGGACAGGAGAGGCAGTCAGAACTCCCAAACAAACGAGGCAAAGGTGTCACTTAATAGCAACGGAGTGTCTTGACTTTTCAGTACTTTCGAGATACAGCAAGGAAACAGGCCACTTCGGCCTAGCGAGCCCACGCCAACCATCGATCACCCCGTACACCAACATTACACAACACACACTAGGGACAATTTACAATTATACCAAGCCAAATAAATTACAAACCTGTCCGTCTTTGGAGTGTGGGAGGAAACCGGAGATCTCAGAGAAAACCCACGCAGTCACGGGGAGAACGTACAAACTCCGTACAGACAGCGCCCATAGTCGGGATGGAACCCGGGTCTCCGGCGCTGTGAGGCAGCAACTGAGGCAGCAACTCTACCGCTGCGCCACCACAATGTAGTTGTCCAAATGTTTCTTACGCCGATTATTCCTTCTTGGTCGTCTACCCTCTGCCTTCCAAGTTAGGCAAGGCTTTGACTCTTTGATAGTATTATGGAGTCATAGTGCTATACAGCACAGAAACTGGCCCTTCGACCCAACTCGTCCATGCTGACCAGGATTGGGCGACACGGTGGTGCAGCGCCTCACAGCGCCGGAGACCCGGGTTCGATCCTGACTACGGGTGCTGTCTGTACGGAGTTTGTACGTTCTCCCCGTGGGTTTTCTTTGGGTGCTCCAGTTTCCTCCCATACTCTGAAGACGTGCAGGTTTATAGGTTAATTGGCTTAGTATAATTGTAAATTGTCCCTAGTGTGTGTAGGATTGTGTTAATGTGCAGGGATTACTGGTCGGTGCGGACTCGGTGGGCCAAGGGCATGTTTCCACGCTGTAAACTAAACTACTCCCACTTGTTTGCGCTTGTCGTGTTTATCTCTAAACATTTCCTATCCATGTACCTGTCCAAGTGTCTTATAAATGTCATAATTGTACCTACCTCAACAAATTGCTCGGACAGATCCCTCCCTA